>NW_021265317.1:0-930 GCF_002162155.2 Triticum dicoccoides
CCTTATTACAGAAGCACTTAGTCTCGGGTTTGGGTTTTACCTTGGGTTTCTTCACTAGAGCAGCAGCTGATTTGCCGTTTCATGAAGTATCCCTTCTTGCCCTTGCCCTTCTTGAAACTAGTGGTTTCACCAACCATCAACAATTGATGCTCCTTCTTGATTTCTACTTTCGCGGTGTCAAACATCGCGAATACCTCAAGGATCATCATATCTATCCCTGATATGTTATAGTTCATCACGAAGCTCTAACAGCTTGGTGGCAATGACTTTGGAGAACCATCACTGTCTTATCTGGAAGATCAACTCCCACTCGATTCAAATGATTGTTGTACTCAGACAATCTGAGCACAAGCTCAACAATTGAGATTTTCTCCTTAGTTTGCAGGTTAAGAAAGTCATCGGAGGTCTTATACCTCTTGACATGGGCACGAGCCTGAAATCCCAATTTTAGCCCTCAAAACATCTCATATGTTTCACGATGTTTCAAAACGTCTTTGGTGCCTCAACTCTAAACCGTTTAACTGAACTATCACGTAGTTATCAAAACGTGTATGTCAGATGTTCGCAACAACCACAGACAACGTTCGAGGTTCAGCACACTGAGCGGTGCATTAAGGACATAATCCTTCTATGAAGCAATGAGGACAATCCTCAGTTTACGGACCTAGTCCGCATAATTGCTACTATCAACTTTCAACTAATTTTTCTCTAGGAACATATCTAAACAGTAGAACTATAGCGTGAGCTACGACATAATTTGCAAAAACCTTTTGACTATGTTCAGGATAATTAAGTTCATCTTATGAACTCCCACTCAGATAGACATCCCTCTAGTCATCTAAGTGATTACATGATCCGAGTCAAACTAGGCCGTGTCCGATCATCACGTGAGACGGACTAGTCATCATCGGTGAACATCTTCATGTTGAT
>NW_021265318.1:0-1037 GCF_002162155.2 Triticum dicoccoides
AAAAAAAAAGAGGAATAAAAAAAAATATATATTAAATAAATAAATAAATAATAATTAAAATAATTAAAATATTAATTAGTTAATTAAGTAACTAATTAAGTTAACTAATCCTGATTAAATTAACCTAATCACTAATTAAATTAACTAATCTGTAATTAACCTAGACAGAGAATGACAGGTGGGTCCCACTGGACCCACATGTCAGGTTGACCAAGTCAACTGCTGACGTCATGCTGACATCCTGCTGACGTCAGCAAATACTGTTTTGGATAATGTTGAATTTAAATAAATAATTAAAATCAGAAAATGATTAAATCTTTAGAAAATCATATCTTTTAATCCGTAACTCGGATTAAAATATTTTCAACACGAAAGTTGCTCAGAACGACGAGACGATTCCGGATACGCAGTCCGTTCGTCCGCCACACACCCCTAACCTATCGAACCCGCAACTTTCCCCCTCTGGTTCCTCTGCCCGAAAACGCGAAACTCCGGGAATACTTTCCTGGATGTTTCCCCCTTTCGTCGGTATCACTTACTACCGCGTTAGGGCACACCGAACACCGCGTATTGCCTTGTTATATTTTGTGATGCTTTGTTTGCTCTGTATTCATTATTTCTCCCCCCTCTTCTCTCCGGTAGACTACGAGACCGACGCTGCTGCTGACCAGTTCGACTACGGAGTTGACGACCCCTCTCTCTTGCCAGAGCAACCAGGCAAGCCCCCCCCCTTGATCACCAGATATCGCCTATTCTCCTCTATACTGCTTGCATTAGAGTAGTGTAGCATGTTACTGCTTTCGTTAATCCTATTCTGATGCATAGCCTGACATTGTCGCTACATCTGTTGATACCTTACCTGCAATCCTAAATGCTTAGTATAGGATGCTAGTTTATCATCATTGGCCCTACATTCTTGTCAGTCTGCCTTGCTATACTATCGGGCCGTGATCACTTGGGAGATGATCACGGGTATATACTATACATACATACATACTATACAGATGGTGACTAAAGTCGGGTCAGCTCATTGAGTA
>NW_021265320.1:0-683 GCF_002162155.2 Triticum dicoccoides
CCTCCCCAACCGCGACTAAAGGGTTTTGGCGCCGCTTCCGTTCCCGCGCAGAAAGACCCTTTAGTCGCGGTTGGAGAGGCGGACCGCGACTAAAGGTACCCTTTAGTCGTGGCCCGCCTCCCCAACCGCGACTAAAGGTCTCTGCTAGAACTGGCGCGGTGCGGTGGGATGTTTAGTCCCACCTCGCTAGCCGAGAGGCTTCGATAGTGGTTTATAAGCGCGGCTGCGCTCACCACTTCGAGCTCCTCTCAAATGCAGGCTTACGGGCCTATTCTGTCACTATGTGCCTGTGGGCCTACTCGGCCTTCTGCGGGCCTGAATCCTGGCCCTTTAATGGGTTTCTAGTCGTATTCAGGCCGTGGTGGCCCAGTAGGTGGCATATTTTCTTTTTCTTCCTTTTTTCCTTTTTCCTTTTTTCTTCTGTTTTTTTCTTCTGTTTTTTTCTTATGTTTTTCTTCTGTTTGTTTTTTTTTCTTCTGTTTTTTTCTTCTGTTTTTTCTTCCTTTTTCCTTCTTTCTTCTTCTTCCTTTTTCCTTTTAAAATCAGAAAAATAAAACTAATTCACTTTAAAATCTTAAAAATACAATTATATATCAAAAAAAATCAGAAAAATAAAACTAATTCATTTTAAAACCCCTTGAAGGTTCTTCCTTTTTTCCTTTTTCCTTTTTTCTTCTGTTTTT
>NW_021265320.1:5123-7075 GCF_002162155.2 Triticum dicoccoides
TCTGCTAGTCTTGATGAACATCTAGTTTTGCCTTTTTCTGAATTATTAAAGATTATAAATTTCACATTGCCAGATGGTATAATTCTATGGAGATTTTTGAGCATGTCACTGAATTTATTTGTGATCCTAATGTCTGTATTATATTGCGTCTTATTTATAGTGCATCTGACGGTGGCATCAGTTGAAAGACGAAGCTTTTCAAAGTTAAAATTATCAAAGAACTATTTGAGGTCAAGAATGACTAATGAGAATATTAATGGCTTGGCATCAATGTGCGTCAAGAAGAAATTATTGGAAGAGATTGACATGAACCTCATCAGAATTGAGTTTGCATTGAAAAATGATATAATTTTTTAAGGTAATATGTATAATTTCTGCATATGCATTTTTTTGGATGCATTCAAGTGTTCATTTGTAAATTTTCATATATAAATATAATCAATATTATTGTATGTTGTTTATACTAGGGGCCCCGAAATTTAGTTTCGCTCCGGGCCCCCAAAATCTCAAGACCGGCCCTGCCGTGAGGCCACCACAATGTTGATTACAACTTCTTCTTCTACCAGTTAGTGTTCCCTTCCCAACGTCTCCCGTTCTCAAACCAAAATCTCTTTTCTCTTTCTGTTTTGTCTTGCATTGTCTTAACAATAACGATGTATGAGAGGAAAGTGCAAAATCTCGGTGGCTCTGAACCATCGGGAGAACACATTGGATTGCTCTGGTCTTGCAGAATTTTTTTCCTTCATTGTTTCTGCTGAATGAGAAATGTGTTGAATGACGCAGCAAAGCATGTATAGAACAAACTCGATCGGTGCTGGTATATAAATTGCCCTAGAGGGTGTGGTTGTTGAGAACATTTATCATAGATCAACTTCTTGAGATATTTTTTGCACGGACAGATCTTCATAAATAATGGCAGTAATCAGTCCATGTGACTTTGATGAAATAAGTAGAGAAGGAAAGAGCAACATGGTTTGCTTGATTGGTCCTAAATCCTAATGTGGAAGATAATCCATCATATTGGGTATTCGTATTCAACAAAAGTTTCCAGTACCTCTGGATTTTTTTGGAAGCTTCTGTGATATTCCAGCAGCTTCCAAGACGTTCGCGGGTATCACCGGGACACTCATCGGACCTCCCGGAACACTCCCCCGATCAGCTGGAGAACTTCCGGAATCAACCGAAACACTTCCAGAGCTCATTCTCTCATTCTCCATTATCTCCTAGTTCCCCTACATACTGTTAGTCATTAAGTGTGTGACTCTTTGGGTTCGATAATATGGGGACATGTTCGGAACACATTTCGGTCAATAATTATTAATCGAATCTAGACACCCATAGTAATTCCCGCATAGCAACGAAGATATTTTCGAGCGAACCTTTTGTTATCTCATATAATTCCCCTTACTTCAAGATACGTTACAAAATCCGAGGCAAAATTTTTAGGGTACCACCTGTTGGGAAACGCAGTAATTTAAAAAAAATTCCTACGCACACGCAAGATCATGGTGATGCATAGCAACGAGAGGGGATAGTATCATTTACGTACCCTCGTGGACCGTAAGCGGAAGCGTTATGACAACACGGTTGATGTAGTCGTACGTCTTCATGATCGACCGATCTAGTACCGAAGATACGTCACCTCCGCGATCTGCACACGTTCGGCTCGGTGACGTCCCGCGAAGTCACGATCCATTAGAGTTTTGAGGGAGAGCTTCGTCAGCACGACGGCGTGATGACAGTGATGATGTTGCTACCGGAACAGGGCTTCACCTAAGCACCGCTATGACATTATCGAGGTGGATTATGGTGGAGGGGGGCACCGCACACGGCTAAAGATCAATGATCAACTTGTGTGTCCATGGGGTGCCTCCCTTCCCCGTATATAAAGGAGTGGAGGAGGGGGGTGGGGGCGGCCTCTCTAGGCGCACCCCAAGGGAGTCCTACTCCCA
>NW_021265321.1:0-1515 GCF_002162155.2 Triticum dicoccoides
CCGAAGACTTGGAGAATTTGAAGGCTCTGAAGAATTCCCAAATTTGTATGACCCAGGAAGGCTACCTTTATGGAACCTGGCAGACTATGGAAGTTATCAATACCGAGATCAAGGTGTATCGGAGAAAGACCGGAGCATGGAGAGTTAGTAACTCAAAGTTTTGTCAAGAGAACCCTAAGGCAGGAGTTATTAACTCATGGAAATGACAAGAGCAAAATAAAAAAAACACGGCTATCCATGATGTTATCGCCCGCCTATGCTATTGTCACCGTGCGGAGTTAAAGCATGCAGATGCATGGAAGGATTGGATGGTAGGAAGCTGATGGAGCATCTATCTGCAAACGTTGGAGTGTTAACCTTAGCTGGTGTATTCACCAGGATCTGGAGTGTTACATCAGGAAGTTAAGATGGACCTACAAGAAGCAATATTTGACAATAAGGCAATTGGTGAAGAACTCAGGACCCAGAAGCTGAAAGTAGACAAGATGAAGGAGCAAAACATCGAGATACCGGAGATTTGACACTAACTGAAGGACAGTAGGATCATGGATCATGTCAAGGATGTTGAAACCGGCAGTTGGAACGTAACTCCAGAAATATTGAAGGACGTCGCGAGAGACTTCGCGTCAACAGAGATGATCTGGCAAAAGAACTTGAGCAGGACAAGCACGATTGGAAGAAGCCATTGGAGGCATGAACAAAGACTTGAAGAGTTTGGAGACGTTGAAGATTCATCGACCTCTAGAAGACCAAACCCCTATTATATACCTACGTTAGATGCGACGTTTGTGAGCTGTCATTTGTTTGATGTTTTTTCGACAGCCACAACAAAATCTGTCTTTTCAAAACTTTTGTTTGTATTGTGTGTATCCCTCCCTATCTCTCTTATCTCACCCCAAACCCTTGAACCCAATAGAGGATGAATGGAGATGAGCTTGTATTTTCTGGACCGATGAGTCAATTGGAGACAGACCGATGGATTCAGAACATGGAGGATCATATGGAGAACAACCCTATAGTCGGAAAGGATATGGCCCAGCATGCTCTTCAATGCTTTGAAAGAGGTGCTTCTACTTGGTGGAGGATGTACCAAACCATCAATGGATGGCAAGGAGTAACCACTTGGAAAGAATTTAAGTTGACCTTGCTAAAGTCTCAGTTTGTGTCCCAGAAGTTGAAGCCTTATGGAAAGGATATGAAGAAACCTTGTGCATGCAAGATTTGTGGAGAAATCGGGCACACCCATAAGGAACACAAGGATGAATGCCCTAATTGTGAAGGAAGTCACCCAACTGAAGAATGCCCAACTAGACAGATTACTTGTTTCTTGTGTCAAGGGACTACCCACTACCCTGCTCAGTGTCACATTTACCCCATGGTACAACGAACCATCCAGCTGAAGGAAGAAGCAATGAAAGGAGCTCTCATGGAAGGTTTAGAAGAACCTGTGATGAAGAAAGAGGTGGAGGACACACCCAAAGAAGAGCCAATTAGACCCTGCACTAAGTCATGCTA
>NW_021265322.1:0-1664 GCF_002162155.2 Triticum dicoccoides
TCTCGTTACCGGCAAGTCACTTTACTCGTACCGTAATGCATGATCCCGTGACCAGACACTTGGTCACTCTGAGCTCATTATGATGATGCATTACCGAGTGGGCCCAGTGATACCTCTCCGTCATACGGAGTGACAAATCCCAGTCTTGATCCATGTCACCCAACAGACACTTTCGGAGATACCCGTAGTCTACCTTTATAGTCACCCAGTTACGTTGTGACGTTTGGCATACCCAAAGCACTCCTACGGTATCCGGGAGTTACACGATCTCATGGTCTAAGGAAAAGATACTTTGACATTGGAAAACTCTAGCAAACGAACTATACGATCTTGTGCTATGTTTAGGATTGGGTCTTTGTCCATCACATCATTCTCCCAATGATGTGATCTCGTTATCAATGACATCCAGTGTCCATAGTCAGGAAACCATGACTATCTGTTGATCAACGAGCTAGTCAACTAGAGGCTCACTAGGGACACGTTGGTGTCTGTTATTCACACATGTATTATGATTTCCGGATAACACAATTATAGCATGAATAAAGACAATTATCATGAACAAGGAAATATAATAATAATGCTTTTATTATTGCCTCTAGGGCATATTTCCAACAGTCTCCCACTTGCACTAGAGTCAATAATCTAGTTACATTGTGATGAATCGAACACCCATGGAATTCTGGTGTTGATCATGTTTTGTTCTAGGGAGAGGTTTAGTCAACGGATCTGCTACATTCAGGTCCGTATGCACTTTACAAATCTCTATGTCTCCATCTTGAACATTTTCACGAATGGAGTTGAAGCGACGCTTGATGTGCCTTGTCTTCTTGTGAAACCTGGGCTCCTTGGCAAGTGCAATAGCGCCAGTGTTGTCACAGAAGAGCTTGATCGGCCCCGACGCATTGGGTATGACTCCTAGGTCGGTGATGAACTCCTTCACCCATATTGCTTCATGTGCTGCCTCCGAGGCTGCCATGTACTCCGCTTCACATGTAGATCCCGCCACGACGCTTTGCTTGCAACTGCACCAGCTTACTGCCCCACCATTCAAAATATATACGTATCCGGTTTGTGACTTAGAGTCATCCAGATCTGTGTTGAAGCTAGCGTCGACGTAACCCTTTACAAAGAGCTCTTCGTCACCTCCATAAACGAGAAACATTTCCTTAGTCCTTTTCAGGTACTTCAGGATATTCTTGACCGCTGTCCAGTGTTCCTTGCCGGGATTACTTTGGTACCTTCCTACCAAACTTAAGGCAAGGTTTACATCAGGTCTGGTACACAGCATGGCATACATAATAGAACCTATGGCTGAGGCATAGGGGATGACGCTCATCTCTTCTATATCTTCTGCCGTGGTCGGACATTGAGCTGAGCTCAATTTCATACCTTGTAACACAGGCAAGAACCCCTTCTTGGATTGATCCATATTGAACTTCTTCAATATCTTATCAAGGTATGTGCTTTGTGAAAGACCTATGAGGCGTCTTGATCTATCTCTATAGATTTTGATGCCTAATATATAAGCAGCTTCTCCAAGGTCCTTCATTGAAAAACTTTTATTCAAGTAGGCCTTGATGCTGTCCAAGAGTTCTATATCATTTCCCATCAAAAGTATGTCATCTACATATAATATGAGAAATGCTACAGAGCTCCCACTCACT
>NW_021265323.1:0-481 GCF_002162155.2 Triticum dicoccoides
TCTTTCGCACATGCTATGCGGGTGAAATAATGATACCATGCCAGGTTTCAACACATTCAGAGTTCATTTTGTAGCGATTTTCAATTTCACGGTCATTTAGCTCTCTAAACAAATCGGTAAATGACCGAAGAACAGAAAATGATGTCAGAACGTGCGGGAAATTGATGACGTCGCTTTGAATGCTGCATACTAAACGCAAAAGAAGTCAGGATTTCCAATAAGTTTAAAAAACATTGGAGTGCCCGTGTAACAGATGAGTTCTCGTCCGAAACCCTGATACTCCGAAAGAGATTGTCCAGTTTGTACACGAAGTGCGTCCTGTTTTTGCCGTGACCCTCTCTATTCTTTCGCACATGCTATGAGGGTGCAATGATGGTACGATGCCAAGTTTCAACATTTTCAGAGTTCATTTTGTAGTGATTTTCAATTTCACTGTCATTTAGCTCCCTAAACAAATCAGTAAATGACTAAAAACAGCAAA
>NW_021265324.1:0-690 GCF_002162155.2 Triticum dicoccoides
ACATTTTCAGAGTTCATTTTGTAGTGATTTTCAATTTCACGGTAATTTAGCTCTCTAAACAAATAGGTAAATGACTGAAAAATAGCAAATGATGTTAGAAAGTGTTGGAAATTGATGACATCTCTTTGAATGGTGCATAGGAACGCAAAAAATGTCTGGAGTTCAAATAAGTTTAAAAAATAGAAGTGCCCGTGTAACAGATGAGTTCTCGTCCGAAACCATGATACTCCGAAAGAGATTGCCCAGTTTGTACATGAAGTGCGTCCAGTTTCTGCCATAACCCTCTCTACTCTTTTTCGCATGCCATGTGGGTGAAATGATGATACCATGCCAAGTTTCAACCTTTTCAGAGTTCATTTTGTAGTGATCTTCACTTTCACAGTCATTTAGCTCTCT
Source organism: Triticum dicoccoides (assembly GCF_002162155.2). Classification (NCBI taxonomy): domain Eukaryota; kingdom Viridiplantae; phylum Streptophyta; class Magnoliopsida; order Poales; family Poaceae; genus Triticum; species Triticum dicoccoides. The sequence goes on from NW_021265324.1 coordinate 397, forward strand.
AAACAAATAGGTAAATGACTAAAAAATAGCAAATGATGTTAGAAAGTGTTGAAAATTGATGACATCTCTTTGAATGGTGCATAGGAATGCAAAAAAATGTCTGGAGTTCAAATAAGTTTAAAAAATAGAAGTGCCCGTGTAACAGATGAGTTCTCGTCCGACACCCTGATACTCCGAAAGAGATTTCCCAGTTTGTACATGAAGTGCGTCCAGTTTCTGCCATAACCCTCTCTACTCTTTTTCGCATGCCATGTGGGTGATATGATGATACCATGCCAAGTTTCAACCTTTTCA
>NW_021265325.1:0-8359 GCF_002162155.2 Triticum dicoccoides
CTATGAACCAAACACTCCTTCCATATGCTAGCCTGACCAGGCAACTTTTTTTAGATTCTCACGCATGGCCAGGCAGTAAAATTTCCCAGGCATGGGGTTCAGGACATGAACCAAACTGCCACAGAATGCATGTCAATTTTAATCTCTGTGTGTGCATGCTTTTTCTTTCCCTTGTGTTTTATGTCTGTTTCATTTTTGTTTTTTAGTTGGGTTTTTTCTTTATGTGTATTTTTGGGGTGTTGAGTGTGTGTAAATATGTACGCACAACTACTATACAAATATGTGTACAAATTATACTATAGTGCAGAAATGTCACTATTTATATGTTTATTTTGTGTATTTTTTTGTGCTAAATGTGTGGAAGTTTTTGTTGTATGTTTTTTTATTTTCTTTCATCTTTATTGGTAATACCAAGACAATTAATTTATTTTTCTTAGAAAATGTCATTTATTTATTATTATTATTGTTTGTAAATATGCACACATGTACTGAATGAATATGTGTGTAAATTATACTAGATTCTGAAAATTGCACTATTATATATGTATTCATAGCATATTACAAAAAGTGCAATTTTAGTGCAAAGTTGTGTGCATGTGTTTTCTTTTCTTTGTTCTTAAAGGGTAATACCAATCACACTAATGCCACAATTCATTTCTTTGTAGAAAAACTTCATTATTGTTTTGGTTTAATTTTCATTTCATTTTATTTCTTTTTAAGTGGTAAACCGGTGCCACTAATTAATTCCTTCTTAGTAAACTTCTTTTTTTTTTCAAAAAATTCACTATTTATATGATTATTCTTGCATATTATAAAAAAGCATAATTTCTGTATAAATTACATGCAATTCTTGAAGCCCTTTACCCATTGGCTTTTTTTCTTATGTTTGTATTCAATTTTTATTTGTTTTTCCTTTTTCTTTTTTGGTTTTTATATGGGTATTTTGTGTGGTGTTGGGTGAGTGTATATGTATACAAACAAACTATATAATATGACTCCTTTGTTATATTCTTACTCTTTATATATTACAAAAAAAATGAAATTTCAATGTAAAGACGTGTCCATGTTTTTAAAAGATTTTTTCATTTTCTTTCTTCCTAAAGGGTAATACCAATGTCACTAATACATCTTGCTTAGAAAAATTAATGATTTTGATTTAGCTTATTTAATTTTGTTTTCTTACTTCTTTAAGGGTAATATTAATGCCACCAATTTATTTCTTCTTTGTTTCTTTTGGAGAATTCAACTATTATATGCTTATTCTTGCATATTATAAAAATGCAGAATTTCTATGCAAATTGCGTGCAATTTATTATCATTATTTTTGTTTCATTTCTTCTTTAAGGGTGATATATACCAATGTCTCTAATTCATTTTCCTTATAAGACTTCATTATTTTGATTTTATGATTTTATTTTTCTATTTAAGGGTAATACCAATACCACTGCTTTATTTGTTCTCGGAAATCTTCAAAAAAAACTGCAAACCTTCCACTAGTATATGTTTACTTTGCATATTATGAGAATGTGCAATGTCTGTGTAAATTACGTGCAATTTTTTTCATAATTTTTAAATCTTTTCTTAGAAAACTTCATATTTTCTTGTTTGACTTTAGCTTTTTCCATCTATTCTTTAAGGTGACACCATAGCAAATCCAAACTTTAGACGACCATCCCTTTTTCTTCTTTTGATTATTGGTTAACAAAAAAAATATGTACCTAGCGAGGAATCAACGGAGCTACGTCCGACGAGGCAGACTGCATGCACATGATGGATCGTCGGACAGCTCTCCGCATTGCACTGATCCGGGACGGTCAGCTCTTCCAACCTAGCGTCTCACCGCTGCTGAAGATGTACGGTTATCGACTGAAGCAATTTTATGGCCAGTCGACTGATCCAAATTATATTTTCAGTCGACTGGCCTCTAGCCTGTCCCGTTTTGTTTTCCTTTTCATTCTTCGGTTGGATGATGAGTGCGTTTATTTCTAATTTCTCGTTTCCCTTCTTGATCTTTTAGTTCCCAAACATAATCATTCTCTGACATCTGTATCCCCCAAATATTGGAGAATATATACCAGTTGTCTCCCGTGAGGAAGGCCCGATGAGAGCTTTGTGACATCTGATCACAATGAAGTAAACGGAGTCATATGAATTAGAAAAAGGCAGTCATTACAGAAGGGCAGAATTCAGAAAACAGATTTAGCTTTATAGGTCAATCCTCTTGGTAGTACAATTCAGAAAACAGATTTGTACAATTTTTCATTAGCTTTCTTTTAAAAAATGGAGGAGGACCCGGACTCTGCATCTGAATGATGCATGCAGCCCCTTTATTAATTATTCACACAAGATCTTACAAAGTCATACAACAGTAAGATTAAAGCCACCTTCTAGGCAACAAAAGTATGGCCACTCCTATCCAATTGATGAAGGGATGCTGATAGTCTGGCCCAGTACCAAACAGACCTCACAGCCAAACCTAACATCTAAGACCTGAGGTCCTAACCAGGACGCCTGCCGGGTATGGGCACCCACCAGTCCGGCGTGCTCCTCAACCAGGACGCCTGCCGGGTATGAGGCCGCCGCAGCCACCTGCCACCAATCCATCTTCAGAGTTGTACTGCTGCATGAACGTTGCCCGGTCTAGCTGCCGCCGACGCCACCACGACGCCAGACAGCGTCGACCTCTTGCGCGAGTCCATCATCGCACATCAGACGCGTAATCTCCAGAGCGTCATGCCATCGAGATCCGACCCCATCAATGTGTGTGATGAAGCACCGCTCCTCCTCTTGTCACCTCCAGCCATCACTTGCTCCAAAACGATGCCCCCATGAGGGAAAGCGCTGCTAAGAACGCCATCATCGTCCGATCCGGGAGATCCAGATCTAGGGTTTCCCCCGGAGCATCCCGAGCCTGATGACGCCAACTGCAACGACGATGCCTTGACAAGGAAAGGACATCAAAGATGCCGCCATCATCCGCCATGACCGTAGTCGGCGCGATTTTCATCGGTAGTTGCGCCGCCTAGCGTATGCCGCCGGCCTCGCTGGTTCCTTTGACCGTAGCAAACTCCAAAACGATGCCCTGAAGAGGGACTATGACGCAAGAGCACCGCCATCGCTCGATCCCATGGAGATCTAGGGTTTCCTCCGGAATTCCTTCAAGGCGAGCATGTGAGCCCCTCGTCTTCTCAAACTGCTCTGGTCTTTCTCCAAGTGCATGGCAGCGATGGCTACTTCCCATCCGTAGCCACCAGCACTACCACACACGATGTTCCAACGCAGCATCCGCCGTTGGAACCGCGCCATCGCCGGCTGCATAGCAGCATGCGCCGTCGTCGCCGCTGCATCGTAGCAAGCTTCCGCCGTCGCCGTGTGCTGCATAGGAGCATGCGCCATCGCCGCCGCGTGCTGTCGTTGCATCCGCCGTCGCCGCCGCGTGCTGTCGCTGCATCCGCCGTCGCCGCGTGCTGCTGAGGAGCCGGAGCAGCGACAAAGCATTGTCGGGCTTGCCGGTTAATACGACCGTGTGTTCTGTCACTACCAGCGTTACTGCTATTTCACCTTATCCTAAGGATGTATATGCACCATATATATCAAGGTACCTGCCTATCATCTACGGAGATGCAGAACAATACTTTGTCTCGAGCCCGATTGCTAATTTGTATTGTACTGATGAGAGCAAGATGCACGTCAAGGAATGAGTTAGCCACATGTTACCAAGTTATGTATGCATGCAGCCAATAACATGTAGAACTAGAATTGAGCAAACAAAAGAATCTGCATGCAACATTGATGCGCCAGAGATAAGCAAGGTCACGTGCATGCATGGGAAATTATTCCATTATATAGCTACAATACAGGAAAGAGTCCTGACCAAATACAGGTTCCATCAGGTGCGGCCACCCGATCAGGAATTGTACTCCGTGACGTACATGAAGGCTAAAGATTTGCTTTCTTTGAAAGGAACCAGGTGGGGTCCACCTGCAAACTACACGAGAAGCCTCATCACCAACCAAACAAGTCATCGTTATTTTTGTTTCCTTAGATTAAATCAAGTCGGTTGTTATCTTTTGGTAGGAAAAGTTTGTTTTTCCTTTGAATTAGAGGTGTGCCTAGTGTGTTGGTCAAACCATGGAAGGGTCGGCTATACTAGTATAAATAGCCAGAGTATGGTCATTGTAAAGACAGGTTATATTTTTATGAAATAGACCCGATGTGTTTTTTTTGGGTAGACATCCATATCAAATTTTGGAGAGATCTTTAGAAAACCTCTGTGTTGCGATTTCTCTTCGTGGAAATTGTTTTGCGCGTGAGTACCTTCGTCGAGATTGGTTTTCTCGTCCTGGGCCGCAAGGTTCAAACCCTCTACTTCGTGTACATCGCGTGCGCGAGCGAGAGGTTGCTGCTATTGGTGATGGAGTGTCGTGAAAGATCGGACCGCAACAACAGATCGAATCTCACCACGAGGTTCGGTCTATCTCACCGGTGCTGCGATGAAGCATTGCCGAGGCGCCGGAGCAGCGACAAAGCATCGTCGGGCGATGAAGCATTGTCGAGGTGTTGGAGCTGCGACGAAGCATAGTCGAGGCGTGGGAGCTGCAAGAAAGCATCGTCGGGTTCGTCGGTGCTGCGATGAAGCATTGCCGAGGCGCCGGAGCTGCGACGAAGCATCGCCGGGTTCGCCGGTGCTGCGGCGAAGTATTGCCAGGTTCGCCGGTGCTGCGATGAAGCATTTGTCGAGGCTCCGGTGCTGCGTTGGAGCATCGCCGGGCGGCTCCAGCAAACGATAGCGCTTCAGTTTGCCTACTGAGGAGGGGCTGCTGCTTCTAACGACTGAGCACCGCGAGAGAAGAATGCGAAGGAAGAAGAGGAAGACGCGTTGTTGGGAGCCTACCATCTAATGGCCACCTACCCCTAAATCAGACGGCTGCGCAGGCGGCTGATCTTTTCTAAGATCAGCCGGCTTACGCCTAGTAGCCACCATTTTTTATGGGATGATTAATTTGATGCCCTAGTTGGGTCTCACTCGGCAGTTTTGCCTCTAGTTTTGAAAAACCCTTGGTCTTGCCCAAATGCGTTTGGTATCTTTATGCTTTTGCCCTTTCGTCCCAATTCCGTCCAGTCAAAGGCGTTTGACCGTTAGTCAGACATTTTTCTGGACAATTTTGCCCTTCCCCTCTCCCTCTCTCAGTGTGCATCACCTATCTCTTTGCGTGCCCGCCTCCCATCTCTCTCACTGTGTGTAGCAGGAGCCGCCGCCGCCCTGGTAGTTCTCTGCCGACGGCCGTTTCGAGCGCCACCGCGAGCAGCCGTGCCAGATCCGTCAACAACTCCTTCGGATCGGCGCGACCACAACCACCTCGCCCCGCCTGCTGGAATCTGTCGCCGTTGACCTCCAGCGCCGCCACATTCCCCACTCGCGTTCGTGCACCCAGTCCGGCGCTGCAGCCCAACATCAACAGCTGCCATGGCGATGCCCGCAACGAGCAGCAGGACACTGCCGCCCTTCTTCTTCCTTTCTCCCTCTGTTTCTTCTTGTCTGAGCCCCATCGCCGTTCTCTCGCAGGTTCACACCACCATGGCCATGGCGCCCTGAGCCCGGAGACGAGCAGCTCCTGCCCATGTGCCCTGTCGCTGGCCGCCAGTGCCTCCCCGACCTCCATCCTGGCCGAATCCGGTCCAGCCCGAGCATCCCGCAGATGGATCCGCCGTCTCCGCCGCGCCCCCCATGCCCCGCATCGATCTCGGACTCCCCGGCATCGCGCCGCCGCCCCTTGCAGGGTTGACCTCGCCTGACACCTCCTCGCTCAATCGCTGTCGTGGGTGGCCTCGCGCCCTCCGGTGGCGATTCCTCGCCGTTGTTGTTGTTGCATTCCCGGTAGCAGAGAGAGTGAGAGAGGAAAAAGAGAGATTGATTTTTCTTTTTGGCTTTTCCCCCTTTTCTATGTGACTGGGGCCCACTTGTAAGTGTCACGTTTCTTCTTTTCTTTTTTTTGACCGGAGTTGAAAGGAGGGGTAAATTGGTCCAGAGAAATATCTCTCTAGCGGTCAAACGCCTTTGACCGGACGGAATTAGGACGGAAGGGCAAAAGCATAAGGAGACCAAACGCACTTGGCAAGACCAAGGGTTTTTCGAAATTAGGGGCAAAACTGCCGAGTGTGACACAACTAGGGGTATAAATTTGATTATCCCATTTTTTATCCGTTTAGCGTTTGGACCTCCTATATATTTCCAGCGCAAACTTGCGCCTGATTTACGTCCAGATGGCAAATGGACGCCCACGCGCCTGCTCTGCGTCTGCCTCGGGCCCGCGTGGCAGCCACCCACCAGAGCCGGTCCTGAGATATCGGGGGCCCGGGGCGAACCTAGAACCCGAGGCCCCTCAATACAACATCGAAATAATAATAAGCATGCCTAAATTCCATTTAACAGCTATGTATAGGATCATTAATTTGTCAAGAAACTTAAGTTACTTACTCCAAGAAATAAGTTGCATAGATGTTTCATATTAGACGAAAGGTAAATTTGATTTTCACACACCTATTGTGAAATCAGACACAATCGCACAAGTAAAACTCCATATATTAGGTGGGCAAGAAGTTGTCTATCCACCAATAACCTATCCTCCTATAACCATCCACGAACAAACAAAAAAATTGACGGCATGAGAAAATTCCATCGCATAAAATGTACAACCGGCCATATGACAATTACGATCAGCCTATGCAAAAAGAAAATTAGGACTAGAGAAGGATCCTGAAAATTTTATACTAAATTATAGTGATAAAATAATCAGCTGTAACTTATAACATAAATTTGGACGCCATAAAAAGCAGGAAAAACAAAAATACCTACGGTGCGGCACCTCTGTTTCGCTATCACCACGATGTGCGCCCAGGCAGGAAGCCTCGTTGGTCGTGCGTGCAGTTCGTAGATCACCGCCGTTTATTTTACTTTGCTAGGGTTTGGCTGGGTGTGCTTTGGCTTTTCGGCCGCCGCAAGGAAACGAGGAAGGTATATATCAATCGATCGCCTCAATCTTTCAAAACAGGATCGCTATTTTGTGCTAAAAAAGGCCCTGAGACAACCAGCCCACCACCACGTAACTCACGTTATAATACTAATAAAGAAATAAAGGCCCAAGGCCCATTGCGCTAGAGCATAAACATAACGTATCGTCTTTCTTCTTCGTTGGAACACAGAACAGCAGTTGGAGCGCCTCCAATGGCTGAATTCAAGGTACCAATGCTCATACATATACCTGGAGAGGGGGCCCCTTGGCTTGGGGGGCCCGGGCGACCGCCCCCTGCCCCCCCTCAGGGCCGGCCCTGCCACCCACCCACCTCCCACCACCCACATTTACGGCGCACGACTGTCAGCCACCCAACCGCTCTGTCGTCGTCCTTCTTAATGTGGAAGCCGTGGACCGGGCAGTCCACAGCTTCCACTTCTGAGCCCGGCTGCCTCCTCGAGCCCCGACACGAGTGAGCAGCTGCTCTTCCACTTCCTCTCATTCACCTCCTCGCCGGCAGCCATGGGGTGGCATTGGATCAGCACGACCATGAGGCCGGGTCGTCCTTCTGTCGCCGCCGCTCCACCAGTTCTGCGCCACCCGTGTTTGCCATCGCGCCGCCACCGGCCCCGTAGCGCAGAGGACCCTATGTCGAAGCCGACATTTGCCGGCACTATTGGGAGACTGCAACACCCCTCCCGTGGAGCGATGCCCACCTCCCGAATAACTGGCATCTCTCCGCGGATCGGGTGCCCATCCCATCGGTCCCGGTGAGCGACCGCGCCCGCTTACCACCATATCTGTTGTACGACCACAGGTACACCATAGATTAGCCGTTGTGGGAACGTGGCTCCGCGACGAGCACGACCTGCGGCGGCAATCTTTTTTTGTCGGTCGTCCTCCGAGCCCGCGGCTGCGCGTCCTGTTCGCCAAGAGCGTGCTCTGAGCTCGCCCCAAACCCGTGGGCGTACGCGGGTGCGCGTCCTCATGCCGACACCTTCTCCATCCCTATCCCCGCCACCACCTCCTCCCATGAACGACGAGGAGGAGGCCGAGCTAATGAGGCGGGTCATGGAGGACTCCATGAACACCCACGGCGAATGCCAATGGGAGGGCCTCGAAACCTAGTTAGCCCTCTCTGCGGTCAACGACGTGGCCATTCCGAAGCTGGACATGGCTGTCAAGGAGGAGGTGGTGGAGGAGCCCCCATCGCCGGGTGGAACCCACGCTTGGTGGGCCAGCGGTGGAGGTGGTCGTCCATGACGGCGGAGATGGCCGACGCGGTGGGTGTCGGGCCATGGTCACCCACGCCGCCACGGTCACCAGAGCAGGAGCCGTCCCCGCCA
>NW_021265326.1:0-780 GCF_002162155.2 Triticum dicoccoides
AGTATCAAACAGCTTTTTAAATGCTAAAAAAAAATTGTGGAGCCCACCTCGATCCCCCTCCATCTCGACCGCTATCCCACCTCGCCAGATCCGGTCCCCCTCGGCGCCGAGCACCCCCCAAGTCCACCGGCCGCCGCCGCCGACCCACCGCACCCTCGATTCCCCTACCCAACCGCCGCCGCCGACCCCCCGCACCCCGCGCACCGTCTTATAAAAAAAATAAGTATCAAACAGCTTTTTAAATGCTACTGTCTTATAAAAAAATATTACTGTTATTATTTAAACAAGTTTGAACATATTTAAACATAAATAAGTATCAAACAGCTTTTTAAATGATAAAAAAAATTTGTGGAGCCTGGGATTCGAACCCAGGACCTCCTGGTGTGAGAACTGGCTACTGACCAGTCGAGCTAGTAGAGGGGACTTGGTGTGGATCAGGTCAGGTGGGAGATAACCTGTTGGCTCGAGCAGAAATAAAAAAAAAGTACTAATGGCGCACCAGGGTGAGGTGCGCCATTAGTGTGGATATACTTATGGCGCACCGGGGGGTGGTGCGCAATTAGTATTGTGCCCCCATCCATATTTTTCCTCCCCGGCCCTCGATCCCCTTCTCGCCCTCACCCTCGATCCCCTTCCCCTCCCCTCTCCTCTCCTCTCCCGACGCCGCTGCCCCGCCGCCTCGACGCCGCCCCGACGCCGCGACGCCGCCCCGACGCCGTGAGACGCCGCGACGCCGCCCTCTCCTCTCCCGACGCCGCCGCCCCGCCGCTTTCCCCATGG
>NW_021265327.1:0-931 GCF_002162155.2 Triticum dicoccoides
ACGGCGCGGTCGCCGGCGAGCGACGGCGGCGGAAGCAGACGGCGGCGGGGAGCGGGAGGAGATCCGCGCGGGGGCGGCGGCGCGGGAGCGCCCGGCGAGGCGGTGGCGACGGTCGGAGGCGCGGGCGCGCTCGGGCGGCGGCGCGGGCGCGCGTGTCAGGACCCCGACTCAATGCCACATCGATCTAGCATGTAACACCTCATATCACTTTGCGGCCTCACGCACGGTATTCCCACGGGTGTCGCCTTACCTTTGCCCGGGACCGTTTGCGCCTTTTGGCACACGTATATGACAGTGTCGCTAGCATCCATATGATAAGGAGCCCGGGCTGACATGGCTAGTCGTAAACCCAAAGTGGCACAGACTTACAGGGACATGCATCCATGACCCAGCATCGAACGTGTCGGTCATCAGCGAGTGAATCCAGGTTGTAGCACTGGGCTAGCAGGACTCCGGTGAACCGGGCTGTAGCGGGCTAACAGGACTCCGATATTCATCGCGTGACATTTCCCCGAAGGGACAGACACAGGAACGAAGAAGGACACATGCCGGCCAGCCTAAGTGTTCCGGAGCAGTAGCAAGCTACCATGGCTCAGTGAAACACTAGGAGACATTTCCCGGTAAGAGAGGCTACTAAGGATAAACAACTAGATGGTCAGATCCCACACATACCAAGCATTTCAATAGCATACACACAATATGCTCGATATGTGCAATACAACATGGCATCACAAAATGACTCTACGACTCAAGTATTTATTCAATAGGCTCCGAGGAGCGAGATATTACAAACAGGGGTCTCACGACCCAACATTTAGAGCATACAAGTCAAAACACAAGCGGAAGCTATCATGTCTGAGTACAGACATCTAGAAATGAAAAAGGCTGAGAAGCCTGACTATCTACCAGATCCTGCCGAGGGCTCAAGATC
>NW_021265328.1:0-1212 GCF_002162155.2 Triticum dicoccoides
TGGTATATATTATCTTTTCATAACTATTGTTTCATCTATTGTTTATGACAATTATGCCGACCAACGTGACATAGATTTTATTTATCTAGGAGGTTGTTGAACCGGAAATTCCAACCGACCCTATTGTCGAGAGGTTAAATTTAGTTGTAGAAGAAAACAATTTGTTGAAGGAAAAAATTAGAAAAATTGAGGAGGAGAAGATGATATTGGAGTTGCATGTTGCGGATGTCGTCGATGATCACAAGATCAAGATGGATGCAATGCGCTTGAAGATTAGAAAGATTAGAAAATATGCCATTCATACCGAGGCTTGGTATCATTATGCCGTTGGATCAGTTGTTACATTGGTTGCGATTATGATCGCATTTGTTTTCGCGTTGAAATGTTTTACATAGTTTCAGTGTATGGTTTAATTAATTTAGATGCTCTGCAGAGCTTTATGTTGTTAGATGAGAACTATGTATGTACTTTGGTTTTAATGTGATGATGAACTTCTATTAATTTGGTCACTTAATTATCTATTCATGATGTTCTGTAATGATTTTTGACACACTTAATTATATATAATGCACGCAGATGAACCGGCAATGGATGTACAGTTCAAGACACACCTCCGAGTACATTAAGGGCGTGCATGAATTTCTCGAAGTGGCTGAGGCAAACAAGCAGAATGGTTTTATGTGTTGTCCATGCCCTATATGTGGGAATACGAAGTCTTACTCTGACTGGAAAATCCTTCACACCCACCTGCTTTACAAGGGTTTCATGCCACACTATAATGTTTGGACAAGGCACGGAGAAACCATGGCACTATGTATAACAAACAACGTACGGGTAAGATAATTATACGAGTAACTATATATCCAAATCACACAAACATCAATCTGGTAATGTAAAACATTCATGAACAAGAGCCTCACCACAAGGTGGTGCCAGCGACGGGATGGTACGGGCGATCGATGGTGTTTACGACGGAGATTTAGAAGGCACTAAGTAAACCACACCTACATATGCAAACTAAGTGTTATTTTTGACCTCAAATTGCATATAAATCAAATACTAGCACATATAATTCCTCCCAAATTACTAAACTCACAAATTAATCACTATACAAAGCATTGCAAGAGCTAATCTAGCAATGAGAGATGAAAGGACAAAGTTGCTAACCTTTGTGATCATTTGAATGGATGGGGGCCTTCAAATATTGACAAT
>NW_021265329.1:0-2412 GCF_002162155.2 Triticum dicoccoides
TAGGCCCTTCATTTGTAAGCAAAACAAATGTATCCAATTTAGGCAGCATCATATTCTCATGAACATTAGAATCATTACCAAGAAACGAAAGTACCTGGTAATTTAGTTGGCGTGCACGAGCTCTAGTAATTGGTCCAGTATGTATAGCAGCAGGGGCTGTGGGTGTAACAATTGTATTGATGTCCTCATCATCCTCCCCTTCTTGAAATGAAGTCGTCCTCGACGGAAGTTCATCTTCCTCACCCAAATAAGGCTTCAAATCTGCAATGTTAAAAGTGGGACTAACCCCAAAATCTGCAGGCAGCTCAAGTTTATATGCATTATCATTTATTTTCTCTAACACCTTAAAGGGACCATCAGCACGTGGCATTAGCTTTGATTTGCGCAAATCAGGAAATCTATCCTTACGCAAATGTAACCAACCAAGATCTCCAGGTGCAAACACAACATGTTTTCTACCCTTATCTCCAGCAAGTTTATATTTAGCATTCATACGCTCAATGTTTTCCTTAGTTAACTCATGCATTTTTAAAATCAATTCAGCACGTTGTTTAGCATCAAAATTAACCTTCTCCGAAGATGGAAGAGGCAACAAATCAATAGGTGCACGAGGTAGGAAACCATACACAACTTCAAAAGGGCACATCTTAGTAGTAGAATGCAATGAACGATTATAAGCAAATTCAATATGAGGCAAGCATTCCTCCCACATTTTCTTATTATTCTTCAAAACAGCCCTAAGCATAGTAGACAACGTTCTATTGACTACTTCAGTTTGTCCATCAGTTTGGAGGTGACAAGTAGTACTAAAAAGCAGTTTAGTCCCCAACTTAGCCCATAAACATCTCCAAAAGTGGCTAAGAAATTTAGTATCACGATCTGAAACAATAGTATTTGGCACACCATGCAAGCGAATAATTTCACGAAAGAACAAATCAGCAACATTAACAGCATCATCGCTTTTATGACATGGTATAAAGTGTGCCATTTTCGAGAATCTATCCACGACAACAAATATGCTATCCCTCCCCTTCTTTGTTCGAGGTAAACCTAAAACAAAGTCCATAGATATATCCTCCCAAGGAACACTAGGTACAGGCTGATGAGGACATGTCTACCTTGGATATGACCAAAAATATTGCATATATGCATATTTGTTAGGTGATTTCTAGTGCAAACTATTCAATAATCTATTTATGTTATCCAGAACAAAAATACTTCACACACTTTTGTGTTTTGTCTAATTGCAGGTGTATGGAACATTTGTACAATCCACATATGAAGATAAGGAAGAAAGAGATGTTTATTTGCTGTTCAAAAAGTTCTATCACGTCACTTTTGGCCCAAGAGAAGATAGAGTCCAAGTCTCTCACGTTCTGGATTCAGATTCGGACTGCACAGACACACCTGACTCAAAACGCACACAAGTTTTTCATACGGACTCCGAATTGGGTGATTCTTTTTTTGTTGGAAACTAGATTTCGTGCACTTTCAAACCCAATTGGAATCACCTTCAAATTTGTCCGGAGTCAAACTACAAGTCCAAAGGTGTTACATCACCTCCACTTGGGCGTCCTCCCACCTCCTTGGCCGCCACCCCTTGCTCCTATATAAGTAGATCCATCTAGTAGCTTTTCCTTGGGATTTGTTTAGTTAAAAGTTAGCCATTGCAACTTCGTGTACTTCGTTTGTGTCCAACGACCAGACCAAGACCGCTTCCGGATCCCCACCATTATCAATACCTCATATATATTTGCAATATTCAGATTGCTTTTATCATATTCTTGCTCGTTCTTCGATTGCTTGCAGGAATAGACCTTCGTGGTCAGGTTGATCGTGCTCCGGCGTGGTCAATAACCTCAGGAGATTGGTTTAGCGATTGCTAAGGCGTAACGTCGTGCACGTTTGTAGTCGGATCGTCAAAGTCGTCTCCACCAAATCGATAGTTATCATCTCATCGAAAGATCGGGACACCCTCGCCTCTATCAAGTGGTATCAGTTTTCAGGTTGCTCGGTGAGATTTTACAGTTTTTCATAGTTTAGATCGCATCTGTCATTCATACCTACAGTCCATGAAAAAGCCATAAAAAAGTTAGATCTGTTCATCATTTATCCAAGCCAGTCCGAGCCTTTGCAATTTTCTATTCATTGCTTGCATAGTTGAATTATCGGTTGCATCGTCGTGTTAGTTGCTGGTCTTAGTGTCTAGTTCCTTTAGAGTTTCGAGTTCTGTTCACATTAGTCATGCCGCCGCTGCATCATTATCCCTTCCGCTGTCCACCATTCCATCCATTAATTTCCACCACGTGCTACGCACTGTTCATTGTCATAATCATAGTTGAGGTCATTCACATCTTCGCCTGATCCAATCTGCATCTTATCTAGTTTGTCTTGGAAAGAGGGAGAAAAAAA
>NW_021265330.1:0-1010 GCF_002162155.2 Triticum dicoccoides
CCGCGTGCATCTTCTACTTCAACTGCACCAACACCTCAATCAGGTGCCTCCTACAGCCGTGATACAAGAAAACAGGAACAACCACCATTATCTGCCAAGAGCGCACCTGCCGGGCCTGCACAGAGTTCTTCTTCTTCCAGGGCATCAACAGGGCACACAAGTGATATTATTTGTCGTCGTTGTAAGGGAGGAGGTCATTATGCGAGAGAATGCAAATCTCCGTGTGTGATGATTGCTACCGCGGATGGTGGATATGAGTCCGCTAGTGACTATGATGAGGAGACATTGGCTCTTATTACACGTGAAGAACATGGTGGAGATGATTCTGATCATGAGACGCAATACATGGCTCCTGAAGACGCTGACAGGTATGAATGTTTAGTTGCTCAACGTGTTTTGAGTGTGCAGGTCACACAAGCTGAGCAAAATCAGAGGCACAATTTGTTCCATGCCAAGGGAGTTGTGAAGGAACGTTCTGTGCGCGTCATAATAGACGAAGGGAGCTGCAACAACTTGGCTAGCATGGATATGGTGGAGAAGCTTTCTCTCACCACAAGACCACATCCACATCCTTACTACATCCAATGGTTCAACAACAGCGGCAAGGTTAAGGTAACACGTACTGTTCGTGTGCATTTTAGTATCTCTACATATGCTGATTATGTTGATTGTGATGTGGTACCTATGCAAGCATGTTCCTTATTACTTGGTAGACCATGGCAATTTGATAAAAATTCTGTACACCATGGTAGAAACAATCACTATACTCTTGTTCATAAGGATAAAAATATTACTTTGCTTCCTATGACTCCTGATTCCATTTTGAAAGATGATATTAATAGAGCTAATAAAGCAAAACAGGAGAAGAATAAGAGTGAAAATCAGATTGTGGCAAAAGAATTTGAGCAACAAATGGAGCCTAATAATAAACCATCTAGTGTTGCTTCTGAAATTAAATTGAAAAGTGCATGTTTATTTGCCACCAAATCTGATATTGATGAGCTAGATTT
>NW_021265331.1:0-841 GCF_002162155.2 Triticum dicoccoides
CTTATTTGAACTCCAGACATTTTTTTGCATTCCTATGCACCATTCAAAGAGATGTCATCAATTTTCAACACTTTCTAACATCATTTGCTATTTTTTAGTCATTTACCTATTTGTTTAGAGAGCTAAATGACTGTGAAATTGAAAATCACTACAAAATGAACTCTGAAAAGGTTGAAACTTGGCATGGTATCATCATTTCACCCACATGGCATGCGAAAAAGAGTAGAGAGGGTTATGGCAGAAACTGGACGCACTTCATGTACAAACTGGGCAATCTCTTTCGGAGTATCATGGTTTCGGACGAGAACTCATCTGTTACACGGGCACTTCTATTTTTTAAACTTATTTGAACTCCAGACATTTTTTGCGTTCCTATGCACCATTCAAAGAGATGTCATCAATTTCCAACACTTTCTAACATCATTTGCTATTTTTCAGTCATTTACCTATTTGTTTAGAGAGCTAAATTACCGTGAAATTGAAAATCACTACAAAATGAACTCTGAAAATGTTGAAACTTGGCATGGTATCATCATTCTCCCACATAGCATGTGTAAAATAGTAGAGAGGGTTACGGAAAAAACTGGATGTACTTCGTGTACAAACTGGAAAATCTCTTTCGGAGTATCAGGGTTTCGGACGAGAACTCATCGGTTACCCGGGAACTTCATTTTTTTAAAATTATTTGAAATCCAGACTTTTTTGTGTTCTGTATGCACCCTTCAAAGTGAGGTCATCAATTTTCAACATGTTCTGACATCATTTGATATTTTTCAGTCATTTACCTATTTGTTTAGAGAGCTAAATGACCGTGAAATTGAAAATCACTACAAAATGAACT
>NW_021265332.1:0-1321 GCF_002162155.2 Triticum dicoccoides
CCCCCCCCCCTTAACTAAATGGTTTTCTACTTTATATCCTGTCATGGATATCTTGCTCTGCTTGTCCTTGGGAAGGATATACCCTTGAAATATGTGTTTAACATATTTTCCTTTCCATTGTTCTGTTTAATCTGATGATCATATTTTCCTTCCATTGGTTTGTTTAAACCTTTTCTATGATCTATATGATATAAGCAGTAATAATCCACTGCTTGTGCAAACACCTCGATGTACAACTTTGTCAGTAAGACCCTGTTTCTAGTGTTGATGACATTTCGGTAGCCACCAACGGACGGGAACTTTGCCTATTAGTCCGCCTCGTTCAACGAGCAGGAAAATGGTTCTCTTCGTCCCTCGCCCTTGGTATCGACGTTGTTGCCGACTTAATCGACAGGCTACCCTCTGACATGCCTTGCTTGCATGATCGCGCAAGACGTCTCCGCCCTTCCTACTTTTAACCCACATGGTGGGCCCATAACCCACAGTTCCACCAGGATTGAAACCTGACTCTCCTGTACACCCTCATGTTTCCAAAGTTATTCCTCGCGCGTGGACTCGTATGAAATTCATGAGCCACCTACCGATGAGATCATCAATTATGGTATCAGACGCAATACTTATTCTCGTTGCTCTGAACCACTTTCACCTTCTGACTAGGCATTGAGCGATTGCCTGGCTGCCTGAAACTTCTTATTGTACCTTCCAACTTTACTCTCGATGTGTTTTATTTGTTCAACTCGAGAGGTACTCATATGCTCATTCATGGGTTAATCCCAGATCATTACCCTTATAACATACTATCGTTGCCAATATGCCTCGTTACCTATTCGTAAATACGATGAAGATCCCGAAGAAAGGATGCCGACTTCATCATGATGACCTGAAGCGGAGAAATGAAAACATCAATGTACTGGACCGATCTCTTCGAGAAGAGCAAGCCAGAATGAGAAGACCCGCTAGATTCGTTACCAAACCTTTCCCCCCTTTCACTACCTCTTAAATCTCGGGACGAGATTTCTTGTAGTGGAGGAGAATTGTGACGCCCGGGTAATTAAGCTACAGTGATCCTCTGCTAGTGATGCCACGTCACCTCGATTATAGTTGCTAATCTCGAGTTAGTTCGAAACCGATTCAAATTCAAATTGAAATTTTGGTAAATAATAAAAGTTTTCAAACATTAAAATAAAATTGTTCGGTTTGTACTAGATATTACATAGATAATTATGGTGTAGAAGACACAGTTTTATAAGATGCATAAATATTTTAAATTGAATTAAAACAGAGGAGAAAATAAATAAAAGAAAACAAACAAAACAAACAA
>NW_021265333.1:0-2242 GCF_002162155.2 Triticum dicoccoides
ATTATAATATGTCATAATAATCTCCGGTATTAACTGATAATGAGATGGGAAACATGCTTTTGCTCAATTTATTTTTTTCAACACTTATTATTGTCCCATTGATACAGAAAGTCATCACTAGAAGTTGCTTTGGATCTGTGGTTTATATAGAGGTATCACTGTCGATTCATAGGAAATAATGTATCGTTGTGCTCTTTTAGAAGGAATTGAAGTCATACTCAAGTATCAACGTCAGTTATTTTTAAAGAATTGATTAGTGATCAGGCTTGTGGAAACTACGTAGAATCCTTTGACATCCCGATCGCAGCCGCATGTCCCAACCCCTAGTGTGCTATCTTGTCTATTTCTACATCTCTCTCACTTATGTCCTCAATGGATATCTCTCATCGCTTAGTAAGCCGATGCCCCTCAACATCAAAAATCGTCGCTTTGTAACATGCATTTACAATTTATTAATTAAATCCATTATCAGAATTCGGCATAAAATAGTATGGGACAATAAACCAGGACCAGAAGGTAGTAGCTACCTAGGGTTCTCAATAGAATTAAGTCTTAAGAGGGCGAGGTTGGTCGGCTGGAACATGGAGTGCAATTATTAATTTTTTAACAAGTGCACGAGATGGACTATTATATATGAGCCTCACGCTTCCCGGACAATGCCACGTTGCATGGACATAGTAGACATGTCATTTTCAGCTCACCCAGCTGCCAGCTCTACTTGATTTTGTCAATCACGAATGTTTCTTCATTCCATTTTTTTCTTTCAAAAACACAGACGCAGACGCAGACATACACATGCATGCAAAAGGAAATGCTCATCCACCCCTCGGCATGTTGCACGAGCAAGATGCTGAGATTGAGTTGGACTAATTATGATTGATCAATCCAGACGGCAGTGGTGATGCGGTGGTTAATTAACCAATTAAGGGAGGGAGGGCGGTGGGGAGGGAGGGAGCTACCAGAATACAAATAGTTCATGCATGCCCCATCCATGATGGATGTGTACGTGGACACTCAATTGTTGATCTCTCTCTCCCCCTATGTTGTTCCTTCACCGGATGAAGCCTCGCCACCGTACTTGTGATGATGTACATGATATGATCAAGTATTTGAAGGTAATCTTTGGCCGGCTCCTTGTCGTCAAGGAGCGAGAGCGCGAGGAAACACCGGCGCCCGGCGCGCAGCTGCTGTACACCATCGACCAGTGGCGGGCACACGAGAAGCAACTGGACCAAAGCGGTGCGTCCTCAGGCTCTGAAGCGGGGCGTGGACGCGGGAATGGCAAGCCAAAGAACCTCCATGGAGAGGGTGGCCGTGGCCAGAGTGGTGGCCGCGGCAACGGTAGACCAGCGACGCCCAAGCGGAAGGGCAACTGCCGCTACTGCGGCATCCCAGGTCACTGGGCCAAAGAATGCCACAGGAAGGAAAGGGAGCAGCGGGAGCAGCCGGACCAACAGGCGAACGTCGCCCAGGTCAATGTCGAGCAGCCGGGCTTACTGCTGGCCACCTGCATGGTGGTGAACGGTGAGAGCGCGAATGGTGGCGCACGTGAGCCGGGCACGGAGATCTTCCTCAACGAAGCTCGGGTCGTGCCCGTGGCGACGAACGACGACAGGTGGTACCTCGACACTGGCGCTAGCAATCACATGACAGGGCGCCGTGACATGCTCTCGGAGCTCGACGAGACGGTACGAGGTACTGTATGTTTTGGTGACGGCTCGGTCATGCAGATTTGTGGGCGCGGCGTCGTGCTCTTCACGTGCCGCAACAGTGAACATCGCGCGCTCGCCGACGTCTACTACATCCCACAACTACGCACAAGCATCGTCAGCGTTGGGCAGCTCGATGAGCACGGCTGCAAAGCTGTGATCGAGGATGGGGAACTCTGCTTGTATGACAGGCAGAGGCTGCTGCTCGCACGGGTGCGGCGGACGAGCAACCGGATCTACGCCGTGGCTCTAAACTTGGCCGCTCCCGTGTGCCTCCTCGCCGGAGTTCAGGACGATGCCTGGAGGTGGCACGCAAGGTTCAGGCACCTGCACTTCCGCGCACTGTATGATCTCGGTGCGAAGGGCATGGTGCGCGGTATGCCAGCGATCGCGCACCTCGACCAGTTCTGCGAGGCCTGCACCATCGAGAAGATGCACTGCACGCCCTTCCCGTGCACGTCGCCGTACCGAGCGGAGAGCGCGCTCGAGCTTGTGCACGGCGACTTGTGCGGCCCGATCACTCCGGCGACGGT
>NW_021265334.1:0-1223 GCF_002162155.2 Triticum dicoccoides
TTACTCATGTGCCTCACTTATATCCTATGAGTAAATGGTTGAATGATTTGAATGCCATAAATCTCAAATTATATATGTTTCATATGCCTTTCCCATAGGGAGTAATGCCTTTACATATAAGAAGTAGAGGTGGTAAATTCATTGTAGGTTAGCAAACATTGTATTGGTCACTTGAACAATTCATGAAAGAATATTGAAGGAAGAGAGATTTCACATATAAATATACTATCTTGGACATCTTCTATGATTGTGATCCCCATTAATTATTTTCAAACCTGAGCAAATTAGTTGAAGTTGGACAAGGAAGACAACATAATGAGTTATGCTTGGGTATATTTGTATAAGTTATATTGTTTTGGATCCTCTAACATGTGGTGCTTGCTATTTAGAATCCTTTGCTAGCCAAAATATCTGTACTAAGCGGGAATTCTGCTTGTGCATCCAAATTCCTTGAACCAATTTTCTTCCATGAGTGTCCACCATATCTACCTATATGCGGTATTTACCTGCCGTTCCAAGTAAATTTGCATGTGCCAAACTCTAAACCTTCAAATAATAATCTTTTTCGTATGCCTGAATCACTCATGTAGCGACTAGGATTAGAAGTATCTTCCATGCTAGGTGGGTTATTCTCACGATGAGTGAATTCCGCTCATCATTCACGAGAAAATGGCTGGTAACCGGGATGCCCAGTCCCATGATCAAAAGATTGAAATCAAATAATAAATAATTGCAAACAAAACTACCCCAGGTTTGATGTTAGTTGGAGGCACCCTTGTTTCGGGCAAGCCATGGATTGATGATTGTTGGTGGAAGGGAGTAAAAATCTTTACCTTTCTGTTTGGGAACCGCCTATAATGTATGTAGTATGGGAGATATTGGGAACTCTTGGTCGTTATGTTGACAATGAAAGCATACCTCTCAAAATTATTTTCATCTCCGTTTTTGCTTCGAGCTCTGGCACCTCTGCAAATCCCTGCTTCCCTCTGCGAAGGGCCTATCTTTTACTTTTATGCAAGAGTCAGTAGTATTCCTTCTCATTTCCAACCTACTCTTTAGTTGGTAAGCATCATGTGATGGAAAGATCTAAGCATATATGGCCATTCAAATATATTTGATCATGAATTATTATTGTTGACATTACCCTTGAGGTAAAAGGTTGGGAGGCGAAACATTAAGCCCCTATCTTTCTCTGTGTTCGATGAATACTATTTGTTCTAAAA
>NW_021265335.1:0-909 GCF_002162155.2 Triticum dicoccoides
GTACTACATACATGCATATGAATGTACAATTTCAAACAAATTTGAAATTAGAACCAAAAAGAATTCAAGAGGAATATACAATATATATTCAATATCATCGGATGACCATATACAATTTTGAACAAGTTTCCATACATAATTTAATGCATATAAAGTTCTACGTCCTCGTAATGGTGTTCTCCTTTAGGATGGAGGACTTCCCTCCTGAACCATCCAGCTAGTTCCTCTTGAAGTGGTCGGAAGCGAGCTTCTGGACTAAGCATCATCCGGAGGTTATTCCTCTGAGCATTGGTATCACTCGGAACCCGCTCAGAGGTGTATCTCCGGATCATCTCACAGACATAGTATGCACATAGATTGGTCCCCGCTGGCTGAATATCCTCACCATTCTTAGCCTTTGCCCTTTTGAATTCTAGCTCTTTTTTGAATTCACCAACCTTTGTATCTACGAACCGTCTCCAAACCCTACGAGGCAAACAAAATTAAATGAACAAGAGAGTTATTAGTTACTTGATATTAGGAAATGAACGAAATAGGCCGATCGATATAGAGCGCAAATGAATGAAAATAATTACTTCTGCAACATTCTTCTCATGTCGACCCAAAGCTTTGGATCCTTATTCAGAGAGTCGTGGACGAGACATTCTGAGGTGTCAACTTTAATTACTAGCAGAATCCAGTGGAACCTGCGGACACGATACATGCACAGTACGTCATGCATAACTCATCGATTAGCCGGCCACATACCATGCATGGAGTAAACAAAAGAGAATGTGCTCAAGACAGAAACACTCACCCAAAATGGTAAGGAAATAGAATATCACTTTTGAGTTCCTGCTTTGTAAGAAACTGCCACAGGTCTGCCTCCATGTCGGCGGGGTGATGCTCCAACACATATCCATTAACGAT
>NW_021265336.1:0-2257 GCF_002162155.2 Triticum dicoccoides
CTGAATGAACTCTTCTTTCTGTTCTAGACCTTTTCTTATACTCGTATTTTTGTATGGCTGCTAGTACAATCTAGTATAAATCAGTGCATTGTGTGGCCTGATGCTGTATGGATTGTGCATGGTTTATGGCTTGATGGCTGTTACTCGAGTCAACATTCAGACTGTTGTTGCTTACTTGCTATAGGCTTTGGACACATTACTTTCGGTCTTGATTTTTTAAGAATATGAAATTTTGGAAATCCAAACTACCGGAACTGAAAAGGCCGAAATACCCTGACCCAAGGAGGATTTCTGGGGATGTGGTAAAAGGAACTCCGACTGGCTGGAAGATCATTGATGGGGAGAACTGCAAGAAAAGGTAATGAAGAGAAGCAAAGGCAAGCCTCTTGGATTTTGTGTTTGATTTCCTTTTTCTTTTCTCTTCTAACAAACAATGTCAATCTACAGTGTGTGCCAAGTAGTGGTGACTTTGCATGTTTCTTATACTGTAACCCATACCGAAAGTTTATCGATATGATAATGACAGCATTAATCAAAGTGCTTATAACTACTATAGGAATAATCTAGAGAGGAAATCTAAGT
This sequence comes from Triticum dicoccoides, assembly GCF_002162155.2. Classification (NCBI taxonomy): domain Eukaryota; kingdom Viridiplantae; phylum Streptophyta; class Magnoliopsida; order Poales; family Poaceae; genus Triticum; species Triticum dicoccoides. The sequence continues at coordinate 583 of NW_021265336.1, forward strand.
ACTTAAAACCACTACTATGCAAGGAAGGGGAGGGCCTAGCTAGTTGGTTCCCATGGAGTAAACTCCCCATACTTGTGCCGGAGTGCCCTATATTTCCTTTATAGTTTTCGGTCAGTATATCAGTACATCAACATTCCAAACATGCATGCATGATAAAGCATTGCTTCCGTTGCTAATGGCCGAAACGCTTGCTATGCAGAAACAAATAGTATCAGCCAGGAAGGTGTAAGTCAACACTCATTAGCGAACATCAGATAAAATTTGATAGACACACAAAATGGACATAAGCAAAGTATGACGGCAAATCTCCTGACCAGATACAACACACAATGATCGTCAGGCAGGCAGCAGGCAAGCTTGCTTGGAAAGCATAAGACAAATGTACCACAAATACAAAATAAACCAAAGGAAGTCTCTTCATCATGCCACTTGGCTAATTGTGTCTAGACATTAGATAACAGAGGGAAGTTAGCACTGGACGACTAATCCTACGATTTTCCACTTCCCAGTTGACTAGTGCATGCAGCGTAGAGGATTGATTCCCGTGTGAAGGATACAAAATGAAAAAGACACATCGCAGAAGCTAGTTTCTGCATCACAGCAACCAGAATACCATTTTACGGCCCTGTTCGGTACCACTCCGCTCCACAACTCCGGGAGCGGAGTTGGCGGAGCTGCAGTTCAAAATGGTGGAGCTGCACTTCCGCCGCTCCGCAGATTCCAGGAGCAGGCGACTGCCGAACAGGGCCTACGTACCTGTGGATCAATCAATGTCATTAGTCAAACCATTTTGTACTATTCACCCAGGGGAAAGACATTGAAGCTATGCAACTACACAACATTTTATGATTCAAACAGTAAACGTTAGCTTCATCATAAGGAAATTATATAAAAACACCAAGTTGAATCATCTCGGCATTACTGGGAAGAAAACAGCAATAGAAACATATGTTATTAGTAGGTAATTCGTGGTGTAGTGGCACACTTTAAACTTCTCCCTCTGTTTCTAAATATAAGCCCCTTTAGAGATTTCAATACAGACTACGTACGGATGTATATAGACATATTTTAGAGTGTGGATTCACTCATTTTGCTCCGTATGTAGTCCATATTGGAATCTCTAAAAGGTCTTATATTTAGTAAAGGAGGAAGTACTATTAGCACATTCTCCAGTATTTTCTCCATCTGCTCTCAATTTAGGCCAACAGACCAACGGTTCAGAACTTTAGATACCTCCTAGGTCCCTATACAAGCAAATGCTGAACAACCTAACTTACCCAATCATTTGAAACATTCTTTATGACGACGGACGTATGAGGGCTCATGGAGGACAAGAGCAGAATAATCATTTTACTCATGTGTTTCCAGCTCGTAGGGGTTTATTTTTTACAATGTCCGAGCTAGCTAGTTACTAAATAATTGAATCAATATAATTCATGGCATAGAAGCCTCAAGCAAGGGATCATAAACCATCATATTACTTAATGCTTTCTCGGTCCAAATATACACCCTTTTTTACATTGTGCAGTCCAAAAAATATGTAATTTTGATGACTACTTCTGATGATAATATTTTAGTAAAAATAAAGATTGAAATTCATGATGAAAGCAGTGTTTTTATAAGGATTATCACCATGCTCATGTGTTCAGTATGAAGTATTCACTGCCTATGGTGG
>NW_021265337.1:0-1677 GCF_002162155.2 Triticum dicoccoides
TGAATTGATCCGGAGGCAACGAGGTCCACTGCACCGAGAAATTAGCAAGAACTCCAGAGAAGGGCAGCCGGCAATCATGCTGTGGAGTGAGCACTCCGTGATGCTGCTATGAACAAGTTCGAGCCGCTGAAGCCGGGGAAAATGAAATCTGTGGACGGTGGCGTCCGGGAGGCTGCACTGTTTTTTTTTTTTTTTTGACGAAAAGGCAGGATCACTGCTTTTCATTGCGCTTAGAAGGAATAAAGGTCACAAATTACAAGAGAAGAATAGGAAGGGGTTTAGCTCGAGAAGTTACATCAATCAGGTTCTAAGGGTCGCTCGACAAGTTGTAGAACTCTCCTACGACCAGCATCAATCCAATCCTTGGCTTCAACTTGAATCTTCTCGAACAGGGGTTTTGCACTGCACGATGAATTAGTGAATACCCTCGCATTTCTTTCTTTCCAGATGTTCCACCACACAAGAGCAATAATGGACCGCCAAGTCTTTGCCTTGTCCTTGGTCATCGCCGAACTGGAGCGTTGCCACCAGCTAGTGAGGGACTCCCCATTGTTGGCCATCAAACTGTGGTGCATATGAAGCATGTCAAAGGTCAAGTGCCAGATTTCCTTAGCAAATGAGCATGTGGTAAGCAAGTGCGTAGCAGATTCCGGCTCTTGAAGGCATAGAGAGCATAGGGGGTTGTGAGGCCATCCCCTTTTTGCTAGGTTGTCTGCCGTCAGGCATCGCTCTTGAGCAGCCAACCAAACGAAAAACTGGCACTTAGGGGGCGCATCGGAGCTCCAGGCCAACTTAGCAAACAGAGGTTTGATGTTGGCAGTAAGAGTAGCCGTGTATGCTGAGCAGGAGGAAAATTGGCCGTTTGCAGTCCAACGCCAAGTTAAGGTGTCTTCCTGATTTTCGGATAGCTGCACCAGCTGCAGGTCATTCCACATGGACGTAAACTGGCTAATAGCGTCTTGGGAAAGGTTGCTCTTAAAGTGTCGCATCCATTTTCCGTCAGTCAAAGCATGAAGGATGGATATCGACTTGACAGTGCAATGCTTGAATAAATCAGGAAACCTTGAGCTGAAACTTTCTCTGTTGTGCCAAGGGTCTGTCCAAAACTGCGTGTTGGCGCCATCCCCAATGTTGAATTGGACTGAAGCCTCAAAGAGAGCCCTGACCGAGCTGGTGATAGGCAGAGGTAAACCACGCCAGGGTCGCGTAGTGTCCATCCAGGAAAGCCACAGCCACTTGCATCTCATTGCCTCACTTTTTTGGAGCAGACAGGGAATCCCAAGGCCGCCAAACTTTTTAGGTAAGCATACTTGCTTCCAATTAACCAGACATTTACCCCCAGTTGCCTCATCTTTATTTGCCCAAAGGAACCCTCTGCATCTTTTGTCAAACTTTTTGACAGCCCAACGAGGAGGTTCAATGGCCAAAATCTGGAAGACTGGCAAAGCATATAAGACGGAGGTGATCAGAGCAAGCCGTCCGGCGGTGGGAAGCATAAGCTTGTTCCATCCGGAGGTGTTGCGCTGGAGCTTGTCAAAAATAGGCTGATAATGTACTTTCTGCAATCTCGTGTAACTGAGGGGCATGCCAAGGTAGATGACTGGGAAATCTTTGATGGGGCATTGAAGCAGTGCGGCCAGCTCAAGAGTGTCAACATCCTCGCATCTGATGCGGCAA
>NW_021265338.1:0-495 GCF_002162155.2 Triticum dicoccoides
AAGCGAGTCGAGGCGGACGTCGTCGCGGTAGCGACGACGGACGCCGAGACGAGCACGTGACACCAGTGCCTCCCTGTCTTAGCGTAACGCGAGTCGAGGCAGACGTCGTTGTGGTAACGACGACGGACGCCGAGACTAGCACGTGACACCAATGCCACCCTGTCTTAGTGTAACGCGAGTTGAGGCGGACGTCGTCGCGGTAGCGACGATGGAGGCCGAGACGAGCACGTGACAGCACTGCAACCCTGTCTTAGCGTAACGCGAGTCGAGGCGGACGTCGTCGCGGTAGCGACGATGGACGCCGAAACGAGCACGTGACAAGACTGCCACCCTGTCTTAGCGTAACGCGAGTCGAGGCGGACGTCGTCGCGGTAGCGACGATGGACGCCGAGACAAGCACGTGACACAACTGCCTCCCTGTCTTAGCGTAACGCGAGTCGAGGCGGACGTCGTTGCGGTAGCAATGACGGACGCCGAGACGAGCACGTGACACCA
>NW_021265339.1:0-1147 GCF_002162155.2 Triticum dicoccoides
GATACTAAATTTCTTAGCCACTTTTGGAGATGTTTATGGGCTAAGTTGGGGACTAAACTGCTTTTTAGTACTACTTGTCACCCCCAAACTGATGGACAAACTGAAGTAGTCAATAGAACGTTGTCTACTATGCTTAGGGCTGTTTTGAAGAATAATAAGAAAATGTGGGAGGAATGCTTGCCTCATATTGAATTTGCTTATAATCGTTCATTGCATTCTACTACTAAGATGTGCCCTTTTGAAGTTGTGTATGGTTTCCTACCTCGTGCACCTATTGATTTGTTGCCTCTTCCATCTTCGGAGAAGGTTAATTTTGATGCTAAACAACGTGCTGAATTGATTTTAAAAATGCATGAGTTAACTAAGGAAAACATTGAGCGCATGAATGCTAAATATAAACTTGCTGGAGATAAGGGTAGAAAACATGTTGTGTTTGCATCTGGAGATCTTGTTTGGTTACATTTGCGTAAGGATAGATTTCCTGATTTGCGCAAATCAAAGTTAATGCCATGTGCTGATGGTCCCTTTAAGGTGTTAGAGAAAATAAATGATAATGCATATAAACTTGAGCTGCCTGCAGATTTTGGGGTTAGTCCCACTTTTAACATTGCAGATTTGAAGCCTTATTTGGGTGAGGAAGATGAACTTCCGTCGAGGACGACTTCATTTCAAGAAGGGGAGGATGATGTGGACATCAATACAATTGTTACACCCACAGCCCCTGCTGCTATACATACTGGACCAATTACTAGAGCTCGTGCACGCCAACTAAATTACCAGGTACTTTCGTTTCTTGGTAATGATTCTAATGTTTATGAGAATATGATGCTGCCTAAATTGGATACATTTGTTTTGCTTACAAATGAAGGGCCTAGCTTGGAGAAGGATGAACATTGGAGCAAGAACAAGCATGGAGATGATGGCATGCGCAAGGGAAACAAGAACGGAGTTACAAGTGATGATTTCAGGACTTTGAAGCCACCATAATGGGTGCATGAAGCCTTGGACGAAATATACAAGATGCCACTTCATAAATTTCGTCCCGAGGCTATTTTAGGTGCTGCGTCACCTTATTATTGGGCCAGGCCCATGTAATTTCGAAATACATAAGTATAGGCTATTTTTAGAGTCCGTATGTGTGGGGAAA
>NW_021265340.1:0-968 GCF_002162155.2 Triticum dicoccoides
TCTCCCTACGAGAACGCCATCCATAGCACTCACGCTTATCTTGCGCATTTTAAAGTATCCACTTTCACTTGTCTATGAACTGATATAAGCAACCCAGAAGTCCTTTACCGCGGACACGGCTATTCGAATAGATGATGTTAACCCTGCAGGGGTGTACTTCTTCATACATGTTTCCACCACTTAGCGTCTGCACACGACATGTGCTCGGCAGACTTCAAGCGAAAGCCGACGTGGGTGTAGACCACGACCTACCTAAACACTCAAGTCTCTAGTCCAGGTTTATCGCCTATTCGGGTTCAATCCATGAGGAGATCCGGCCGGAGTTTCGCTCACAGCCCCAAACGATGTGAACAGGGTTCCCGAGATACCAAACGGGCATCCGGTACACCGTGCCACGTACCTACCGCATCACAGCCCACCCCTACGGTCAGCGCTGTCCACGGCCTCCAGTAAGCTACAAACACCAGAAACTACTTGCAACTCCTGGACAGAGGACTAGGGTGATTAAGAAGTCGAGCGGTGTCATATTTCAGGGCCCAATGTATGGTAGTAGCTGAATCATGGATCACAAACACAGAACTCAGTTCCTGAGGACGGCTTCAATGAGACAACCCACCATGTACTCCTACATGGCCTCTCACCGACACCTTTTACCAAATCGTGTTCACACACTTTGCTCACACACAGTAGGACATGTTCACCCGCCTCTGATTCATCCCCGATGAATCAGACCTGACTCAACTCTAAGCAGTAGCAGGCATGACAAACAAGCATGAATGAGTAGGCACAACAGGCTCAAACAATTCCTACTCATACTAGTGGGTTTCATCTATTTACTGTGGAATGACAGGTCATGCAAAGGATAAAGGGGTTCAGCTACCGCAGCAAGTAACAGATGAATCGGTGTTGTCCTAATGCATTAAAAGAGAGCAGGAGCGAGAGAGTAGGATTGTATCGGAATGAACAAA
>NW_021265341.1:0-2811 GCF_002162155.2 Triticum dicoccoides
TTTTTCAATATTTTTTATCGGAGCCTTTTGCACATGCTGAAGAAAATATTAACATTTCCCAGGGTAAGATAAAAAAACTATTTTGATTTTATATGACATAAATTTTCTCAACTTAAATCGTAAATGTATGATCAAAGAATATCGTGCTTTAAAGAATAAAATTTCAAGAGGTCAAAGTCTATGAATTCATAATTACATTGCCTTTTTACATATAAAGAATATTTTAAGATTGTTCCACTAAGGTATTGTTTAAATGGCTAGCCCGTGCGATCGCACGGGTTGACGACTAGTTGGATATAAAGGTTTGGAAAAAACATGCTCCTAATGTTGAACCAGTTGGACTTTTTGTGCAGTTCCACTAAAATCGAGCATCCCTATTTGCATAGATATTGAAAGTGTGATTACTATAAATGTCGGGTGGTTGGTGCGACATATGCCAACGGGTGGCTTATCATTGTGGGAGCCAGTAAGACATCGCCGGTGCCTGGAAACGGGATGAGGCGAAGACATGCACGCCGACGGATCTTACCCAGGTTCGGGGCTCTGTGTGGAGATAACACCCCTAGTCCTGCTCTGCGGGGTCTCCGCATGATCACTAGATCAACAAGTGGCTACAAGAGGCTCCTTGAGCTGTTCGGCGAGAGGAAGAAGAAAGGCAAGGCTAGCTCTCCTCTCCCCTCAATGTAGTGTCTAGAACTATCTGAGATCAACCCTTTGCATGGGTGCCCTGGGGGGTTTATATAGGCCTACCCCCCAGGCATACAATGGTAATCCGGCTGGGCGTGGGCCCTAGCCATCAGTGTCTATGTTCGCCGGCTTCTCCGCCGGCAGCTGGGGCCCGCCGACTGGTGGGTCCCGCCGTCTGCCGACCTCTTGGTCGTTAGGCAGATCCCACCGCTTGGGGGTCTTGTCGAGGGCTGGTTACCGTTTCCTTACTCTTGATGATGAGGGCTTTGTCGAGGTAAGCATGGCTACAGTGCCGTCACCTGGCGGGCTCTCACTGTAGCCTTACCTCGTCTTGTCTCCTTAATGGTGCGCGTACTTCAAGGAAGGGAGCGAGCCGGCTGGTGAGAGCCGGCTACATCCTAGGCCGACTGGGGGAGGCGTAGCCGCCTTCGGGTGTCTCTCTGACTGAAGGGGCCCGCCGCCTGCGGGCCGTACTGACAGCGTGTTGTGGGTGGCGTCATGGTCAGCATGGCAACAGTGCCACGCCGGACGGGTCATGGCTGCCTCGTACAGCGTACTGTGGCCAGGCGTGCTCCGAGATTCGGGGGTTGCAGGCTTCACTATTGCCACGCCCCGTCTCATCACCGTTACGTGGGTGCAGACGTTGAGGGCACGATCTTGGCCGCTTCCCAGGGGACGACTTCTTAGAGTCGGTCTTCTCGTGGCCGGCTTCTTGGAGTCGGCCCTCTCATGGCTTTCTTCATGAGAGTGTAGGGTCGGGCCGCCTTCCGGTAGTCGTCCTGTGAGACAGCCGGCTAGGGGAAGGCGGCCCCATGCCTTGGGTGCTAGATGGCTCGATTGTCCTATCATTTTTTAAAGAGCCAGGGGGAGCCGGCTTCGTGGCTGAAAGGGGAACGAGAAGCTCAATCAGCTTCCTATCCCGAAGAGCCGGCAGCTAGGAGCCGGCTTTGTTCAGGCATGCCGTCTCGGCGAGGTTTTTTGAAGTCTGAAGGCGGGAACCAGCTGGCGTGCAAGCCAGGCTGCGGATGGCCGCTCGCCGCCTGTGCGCCACATGGCACCCTTCGGCTGGAAGGGCCTGCCAGCCCACGTGCGTGACGGGACGTCGCCGCAGACCGGGGCCCGCCACTTCCATGCCTCGGCCCAAGTGTGGATCTTCTGTGGCCCGAACGGGCCGCTCGCCTTCCAACCGCAGTTTCCGCACGTCGTTAAGGCGTAATAATCGCGGGGCATGGGGGAGTGGGCGCAGTTAATCCCATGTCCCCCCACGCATCGCCTCCTCGGCTTCACCACACGAGGCTATAAGTAGGGGGAGGAGGGGGAGCGGCAGACGCTCGCATGCTCGCCCTTGCTCCGCCATTTTCTTGCTCTTCCTCCTCTCCGTCGCCCCAGCTGCTCGCCGCCGCGCCGCCCTTCCACCAATCTTCTCGGTGCGCCGTAGCTTTGCTGCAGCCGAATCGCGCGCCCTCCGCCGTCGCCCTTTTCCTATCGCCTCTCCGTCCTCATGGCGCGGTCCAGCTCCTGGGATGGCTCCAACGTTCACGAGGACCACGTCGACTTCCTCCACAAGACGCGATGGTTGCCGGGTACAGATTATGTGCGGGTCCGTATCGCGCCGGAGAATGAGATCTCGCTGGCGCCAGAGGAGGACAAGCGGGTAATATTCTGCTCACACTGCCTGCGTGGCGTCGGCCTGCCGGCGAGTGGATTCTTCCGCTCCTTTCTTGAGTTCTATCATCTCCAGCCGCACCACCTCACTCCAAACACGGTGGTGCTGCTGTCGGCCTTCGTCACTCTGTGCGAAGGCTCCCTTGGCGTCCTCCCTACCCTCGAACTTTGGGGGGAGTTCTTCCAGTCCAAACTTGGCACCGTTGTCGCGGGCGTGCCTGCCCCATGCGGCGCCTTCATCGCCGGGCGGAGCTCGACGGGCGACAACCCGTTTCCGCCCATCGCGCTGATCCAGTCGGTGAAGCTCTGGGAAAAATCTTACTTCTATGTGAATAATGTTGCTCCGCAAGGCGACTTCGTCAATCTGCCGGCTTACATAGCTAGCCTGCCGGCTGGGAGGCGGCCTTCATGGTCCTACCGAGCCAAGACGCTGTCTCCGGCTGGGGCTGCCACCGTCAC
>NW_021265342.1:0-683 GCF_002162155.2 Triticum dicoccoides
CTGGACCCCATTCCCTCCTCTGCTTCCCTCTCGCGCACACCACCGAGCGGAGCTCGCCGTCATCGTCGCCGTACCCATGGCCACCGGCCACCCCTAGCCTTCCCGACGCCTCCCAAAGCTCTGCCTCGACCTACTCTTCCTCCCCACCCCTCCAAGCAACACCCGGAGCCCTGTAGCCACGCCATCACCGCCATCTTCATCGCCACGGCCGGCAATCGCCGCCGTTCGATTCGCCGCCGACAGGACGTCCCCGAGCCCACTCAGCGTCTCGTCCGACTCCCCATGAGCTCCTCTTCTCTTCCCCTCACTCCCCGCACCTGATTTCGTCCCCTAGCTCCATCTTCCACCACGGCCGAAGCTCGCCGCCGCCGTGCCTCGTCGCCGTCGTGGCCAGAGCCACTGTGGCTCGAAGCCGGGCACACCATCGTGCTCCACACCTCACCAGGAGCACGTAGCACGCACCAACGCCTCCCCTAGCGCCCTGCATCGCCTAACCCGCCGTTGGCCGAACTCCGGCCGCCGCTCACGAGCTCGCCGTCGTCGGTACCGGCCACCACAGGCACGGCCACCACCACCATTCGATGCGCACCAGCAAGGGCTCTCCAACGAGCCCAAGCACAGCCTCGCCCGTGCCCTGTAGCGCGTTTCCGGCTCGCGCCGCCGTCTCGGGCCTCGCCGGCGTC
>NW_021265343.1:0-1211 GCF_002162155.2 Triticum dicoccoides
GGATAGCTCTGAGTAGAGAGACCGGATACATATAATGGAGCAATAATTTAGAATAGCTCAAAGTAGAACAGTTATTTGGAATAGCTCCAAATAGAGCGTGGTAGCTGCATCTAGGAGATGACATAGAGATTTGTAAAACACACACGGATCTGAAAGGTTCAGACCCGTTGACTAAAACCTCTCTCACAAGCAACATGATCAAACATAAAACTCATTGAGTGTTAATCACATAGTGATGTGAACTAGACTACTGACTCTAGTAAACTCTTGGGTATTAGTCACATGGCGATGTGACCTGTGAGTGTTAATCACATGGCGATGTGAACTAGATTATTGACTCTAGTGCAAGTGGGAGACTGTTGGAAATATGCCCTAGAGGCAATAATAAAAGTATTATTATTATATTTCCTTGTTCATGATAATTGTCTTGTATTCATGCTATAACTGTATTATCCGGAAATCGTAATACACGTGTGAATACATAGACCACAATATGTCCCTAGTGAGCCTCTAGTTGACTAGCTCGTTGTGATCAACAGATAGTCATGGTTTCCTGGCTATGGACATTGGATGTCGTTGATAACGGGATCACATCATTAGGAGAATGATGTGATGGACAAGACCCAATCCTAAGCCTAGCACAAAGATCGTGTAGTTCGTTTGCTAGAGCTTTGCCAATGTCAAGTATCTCTTCCTTTGACCATGAGATCGTGTAACTCCTGGATACCGTAGGAGTGCTTTGGGTGTATGAAACGTCACAACGTAACTGGGTGACTATAAAGGTGCACTACAGGTATCTCCGAAAGTATCTATTGTTTTATGCGGATCGAGACTGGGATTTGTCACTCCGTGTAAATGGAGAGGTATCTCTGGGCCCACTCGGTAGGACATCATCATATGCGCAATGTGACCAAGGAGTTGATCACGGGATGATGTGTTACGGAACGAGTAAAGTGACTTGCCGGTAACGAGATTGAACAAGGTATCGGTATACCGACGATCGAATCTCGGGCAAGTAACATACCGATAGACAAAGGGAATTGAATACGGGATCGATTGAGTCCTTGACATCGTGGTTCATCCGATGAGATCATCGTGGAACATGTGGGAGCCAACATGGGTATCCAGATCCCGCTGTTGGTTATTGACTGGAGAACGTCTCGGTCATGTCTGCATGTCTCCCGAACCCGTAGGGTCTACACACTTAAGGT
>NW_021265344.1:0-1192 GCF_002162155.2 Triticum dicoccoides
GTATCTCTGGGCCCTCTCGGTAATACACATCACATAAGCCTTGCAAGCATTACAACTAATATGTTAGTTGTGAGATGATGTATTACGGAACGAGTAAAGAGACTTGCCAGTAACGAGATTGAACTAGGTATTGGATACCGACGATCGAATCTCGGGCAAGTAACATACCGATGACAAAGGGAACAACGTATGTTGTTATGCGGTCTGACCGATAAAGATCTTCGTAGAATATGTAGGAGCCAATATGGGCATCCAGGTCCCGCTATTGGTTATTGACCAGAGACGTGTCTCGGTCATGTCTACATTGTTCTCGAACCCGTAGGGTCCGCACGCTTAAGGTTACGATGACAGTTATATTATGAGTTTATGTATTTTGATGTACCGAAGGTTGTTCGGAGTCCCGGATGTGATCACGCACATGAAGAGGAGTCTCGAAATGGTCGAGATGTAAAGATTGATATATTGGAAGCCTATATTTGGATATCGGAAGTGTTCCGGGTGAAATCGGGATTTTACCGGAATACCGGGAGGGTTACCGGAACCCCCCGGGAGCTATTTGGGCCATAGTGGGCCTTAGTGGAAAAGAGAAGGGGCTGCCCTAGTTGGGCTGCGCGCCCCCCCTTCCCCTAGTCCTATTAGGACTAGGAGAGGTGGCCGGCCCCCTCCTCCTCTTTTCCCCTCCGAGGAATCCTAGTTGGACTAGGATTGGAGGGGGAATCCTACTCCCAGAGGGAGTAGGACTCTCCTGCGCCTCCCCCCTTTGCCGGCCAGCCTCCCCTCCTCTCCTCCTTTATATACGGAGGCAGGGGCACCTCTAAACACACAAGTTGACACAAGTTGATCCACGTGATCTATTCCTTAGCCGTGTGCGGTGCCCCCTGCCACCATATTCCTCGATAATACTGTAGCGGAGTTTAGGCGAAGCCCTGCTGCTGTAGTTCATCAAGATCGTCACCACGCCGTCGTGCTGACGAAACTCTTCCCCGACACTTTGCTGGATCGGAGTCCGGGGATCGTCATCGAGCTGAACGTGTGCTCGAACTCGGAGGTGCCGTAGTTTCGGTACTTGATCGGTTGGATCGTGAAGACGTACGACTACTTCCTCTACGTCGTGTCATCGCTTCCGCAGTCGGTCTGCGTTGGGTACGTAGACAATACTCTCCCCTCGTTGCTATGCATCACATGATCCTGT
>NW_021265345.1:0-1208 GCF_002162155.2 Triticum dicoccoides
GTCTGTTCAGGAACAAAGAGCATGCCAAGTTGTTGCGATGGCACAAAGAGGACCGTAAGTCGGACGGGGAGTTGAGACACACCGCAGATGGAACGCAATGGAGAAAGATCGACAGAGAGTTCAAAGATTTTGCAGCTGACGCAAGGAACATAAGATTTGGTCTAAGTACAGATGGCATGAATCCTTTTGGCGAGCAGAGCTCCAGCCATAGCACCTGGCCCGTGACTCTATGCATCTACAACCTTCCTCCTTGGTTGTGCATGAAGCGGAAGTTCATTATGATGCCAGTGCTCATCCAAGGTCCGAAGCAACCCGGCAACAACATCGATGTGTACCTAAGGCCATTAGTTGATGAACTTTTACAGCTGTGGGGCAGACCTGGTGTCCGTGTGTGGGATGAGCACAAAAAAGAGGAATTTAACCTACGAGCGTTGCTTTTCGTAACCATCAACGATTGGCCTGCTCTTAGTAACCTTTCGGGACTGTCAAATAAGGGATACAATGCATGCACACACTGCTTACATGAGACTGAAAGTGTACATTTGCCAAATTGTAAGAAGAACGTGTACCTTGGGCATCGTCGATTTCTTCCGAAAATTCATCCAGTAAGAAAGAAAGGCAAGCATTACAACGGCAAGGCAGATCACTGGCCGAAGCCTGCGGAACGCACTGGTGCTGAGGTATTTGATATGGTCAAGGATTTGAAAGTCATCTTTGGAAAGGGTCCTGGCGGACAATCAGTTCCGAAGGGAGCTGACAGGCACGCAGCCATGTGGAAGAAGAAATCTATATTCTGGGAGCTAGAATATTGGAAAGTCCTAGAAGTCCGCTCTGCAATCGACGTGATGCACGTTACGAAGAATATTTGCGTGAACCTCCTAAGCTTCTTGGGCGTGTATGGGAAGACAAATGATACAAAGGAAGCACGGCAGGACCAGCAACGTTTGAAAGACCCTGATGACCGGCATCCGGAATGGTTTCAAGGTCGTGCCAGCTACGCTCTGACCAAAGAAGAGAAGGTCATCTTTTTTGAATGCCTGAGCAGTATGAAGGTCCCGTCTGGATTCTCGTCCAATATAAAGGGAATAATAAACATGGCGGAGAAAAAGTTCCAAAACCTGAAGTCTCACGACTGCCACGTGATTATGACGCAATTGCTTTCGATTGCTTTGAGGGGGCTCCTGCCGGAAAATGTTCGAGTAGCCATT
>NW_021265346.1:0-1570 GCF_002162155.2 Triticum dicoccoides
GGCGAACAGTTTTTACCGTGTCTATAAATACCCCTCTCCCCTTCCTCACTTCATTTACTCCGCTCGAACGCTTCTCTCTCACTCGAGCTCCTCAAACCCTAGCGCCGCCGCTACTCCATCATCGCCGGTGAGGAAGAGCTTCGCTGCCTCGACCTCGTCGTCGTCGTACTCACGCCGACCGCGGAAATCTTCACTCTGCCGCCACCGTAGTTGTCTTCCTCTGCCAAGTTAGGGCGTGGGAGATCTAACCTGACGAACTTCACATCTGTTCTTCTCAGTTCGTCGTGTTCTTCACTTCGGGTAATTAAAAGTTACTTTTATTACTCACCTTGATTCTCAAACTTTCTTGAAAATCTTCAAAGGTGTTTATTCTTCAAATCTTCACACATATGAACACTTCACACATCATATGATCTTGAACTGTTTCTCTAAGCAATCATTTTCTTCAAGATTCCCTAATTGTGTGGATCTTCGATCTGTACAACTCTGGAACCTAAGACAAGAACGCTTAGTGAAATTCCTCAAGGTTCATCTGGTCAAATTCCTCAAAACTTGTTCTTTTCGAAAAACCTTCTGAGAACGCATATGACCTCTCCAAATTCCTCGCACCTATACTCTGTTCACAGGTACTCATGTCTGCTGCTGAATCACTAGGTTCTCATCAACTTAACTCATTTGCAGCGTTCCTCGAAGAAAAACTGCATACTTCTTCAAAGTGTTCAATTGTTCAAATTCCTCATCTGAAGAATATGGCAGACGGTAAGAAGCCGCAGAAAGGAGGAAAGAAACATGAGGTTATGACTGTGTTTGAAATCCCTAAGGAAATTTATGCTGACTATTGCACACCTGATGAAGCAAAATTTGGCAAAGAAAACAAAAATCAGCGCAAGGTGCGCTTACAGAGGATTGAACGGAGATGGGCAAGGGAATGGAGGGAATACAGATATGTAACTCCAAAGTACATGAAGAAATTCGCCCTCAATCCTCCATGTCCAAGAGCTCCACTGGCACTTGGCCAAGTAGCTGACCCCACAAGCATCAAACGTGGTGAGGACTTTCCTGAACAATGGGCTAAGCGCCAAGCTAAATTGGCAAGACAAGCCAAGGAGGCAGTGAAGAAATTCAATGAGGATTCTGCCACTGCTACTGCTACTAAGGCCTCGGTCAAACCAAGGAAATCCATGCCAAAGAAGCCTGCTCGTAAGCCAAGTGCTTCACCAACAGCGCCCTCACGGCCAAGTTCCTCAGCTATGCCCTCACGGCAAATTCCTCACACTGCTACTGCTCCACCAAAGTCCTCAGCAGCTCCTTCAAAGTCCTCAGCTCCTGTGCATTTGGCTACATGTCAAAGGACTGCTGGTTTCTCGATTGCCTCTGGTGTTTCAGCGAGTTCCTCAGCTGCACATATTTCCTCTTCAGGCCCCACACTGTTGAAGACTAAAGCAACAGCTGGACGCGGTCCTCGACCAAGTCCAAAGAAGAAACAGGTCGTATTCCATGTGCCTTCTGATGATGAAGCTTCTGATGATGAACTTGCAGAAATCATCAGAGACAGACATGTGAAGGCCGC
>NW_021265347.1:0-1936 GCF_002162155.2 Triticum dicoccoides
ACGCAAAAGAATACGTGATGTAGAACGCTCCCATCACAATAGTTTCCACACTTGGTTTGCTGACCATGTAAGTGTCTATGATCTCACGCTAAAATTCTTAAAGCGCTTCATGTGGAGATATTGCATTGACTATGTTACGTCTCTAGGTTCAATCATTGATTTCCAATAATGTTAAGATCCCTGAAGAAGTTAAAGTCTTAGCACAAAAGCCATATCGGATGGTGAGAAAGTACAACGCTTACTCTATAAATGGATGCACTTTCCACACAAGGGGATATGGTGACGGAAAAGAAGCGCAATGTGATGGAGTATCTATGATTGCAAAGACATCTAGTTTCTCAAGTGCTAAAGATAAGAATCCAGCTTTAGGAGATGTTGTTTATTATGGCCGAATCACTGAAATAGTTGAGCTCAATTATACAAACAAAGGCAGCGTGGTTTTATTCAAGTGTGATTGGGTTGACAGTGTTCGCCCTGATGCTGGGGTTCGTAAGGACCCATATGGAATAACTGAGGTGAATTTTAACCATATGCTAAGCAGCGGCATTGACATATTTGATGAGCCATTTATCCTCGCAACTCAAGCCACCCAAGTATATTATGTACAAGATTCTATAGAGAGGGATTGGTACGATGTGGTTCATCCACCTACAAGAGACTTCTTTGATATGGAGGCTAGAATTGATGGGCATGAAGAATATTAGACTAGGATTAGGTGAGAGCTATTGATTGTTTTTGAACTAAATTTCAAGTGCTGTTGATTGCTTTTATCTTAGTTTTGATCTTGTATTTTCTAACCGAGTTTTGAATTGTACATACCAGGAAATATGATGACTTCGAGATCAAGATCTGATGCATTTATTCAGTCCCATGTGTCTGACCATGAAAGAAGATTGAATGACCTGAATTATAGAGTCAGACAAGTTAATCTACCTCAAATGGAATGCATTAATGCTATCAAACAAATTAAAGCAGAAGCTTCAAACAGGGATAAATTAGAACACTTCACTATGGTAAGCTCTTAAAATATTTGGTGAGCTCTTGTTTTTATTACTTCTGATGGTCTTGAGAGCTCAACATGGATAACTTTGAACACTTGTTTTTATTACTCATGTTGTTTTCTTGTATTGATTTTGAAGAATTCCAGAGCTGAAGAAGATGTTGACTTAAGGAGCCATGAGGGAAGTGGTGAGGAAACTGAATTAGAAGATGAAGAAGATGACGGTGAACATGGTGATGAAACTGAATCAGAAGATGAAGAAGGTGAGTCTGGACAAGAAGATGAACATGAACAAGAAGAGGAAGTTCGACAAGAACAGGAGCAAACACATGGTTAGTTATGAGGGCATAAAAAATTTACATGTGCTTGTTTTGCATGGGCCTAATGGTAGTTCCTATCTGTTCATATACCAGAAGTTGTAGAGAAGACAAGAAGAGGACCTACTCACATGAGGCGCTTCTGGAAAGAACATGATGTTGATAACAAGATCAATTTGAAGTTCAACAGATTTGGTCAGCCATGTGGTTTGAAGACATGCAAGCTGACAAATTTTATTGGAACCCTAGTGAAAGGAAAAGAAATGTCCTTAGCTGCTCAAAACTGGAGCAAAGTACCAAAGTTAGAGAAAGAAAAGTTGTGGGATTCTGTCAAGGTATGTCAATGCAATCTAACATATATATTTGCATCTTCAACAAACAAGTCATTTTCTTTTTCAACGAACAAGTTGTCACAACTGTATTTTATAATAGGCCTTTTTCAACATTGATGAGTCATACAAAAGATGGGTGTTGAGATCAGCCAGTAAAAAATGGAAAGACTTCAAGGTTGTTTTAAAGAGGAAATATTACAAAGCTGATTTGTCACGGGCACGGAATATTCTTAATGGTTGTGATAATAGAATCCCAATTGGACAGTGGGAGTGGCTAGTAAAACACT
>NW_021265348.1:0-3377 GCF_002162155.2 Triticum dicoccoides
GCTCAAAGAGCCCCTCAACAATCTCTTCATCATTTTCTTTCTCTAAAAAATTTCTGAAATTTTTAGTAACTAAAAATAAAAGTGAACCAAACTCAACAAGATTGATAGCAACTACTCCCACAAGTGCCTAGAGGCTATATCATGCATTAAACCTACTTTGGACCATTTAAATTTGACATGCAAGCTCAAGAACAGGGTCACCTCAGCAGCAAAAATTTGCAATAAATAAAGCACTAGAACAAAAACTAATTGGACCATTGGAGGAGGCACATACCGAAGAACAATCCCCCAAAACAGTTTTGTCAATGGAGCTTGAGCAAGGAGATCGAAAATGGTAGCAAGATGAGCTAGAACACGGGGTTGAGCTATGGGAAGATTTTTTTCTGGAGAAGACGAAGTGAGTGGGTGCTGGAATAAGTGGAGGGGGTCCACATGGGGCCCACAAGGCAGGGGGCGCGCCCTAGGGGGTGGGCGCGCCATGTGCCCTCGTGGCTAAATGATGGGCCCCCCGGTGTGTTCTCAGTACCAGAAATTCTTAAATATTCTAAAAAAATCATACTTCATTTTCAGGGCATTTGGAGAACTTTCATTTTTTGGGTGTTTTTTATTACATGGATAGTTCAGAAAACAGACATAATATACTATTTTTGCTTTATTTAATCTAAATAACAGAAAGTAAAAGGAGGGTATGAAGAGTTGTGCTTTCTAACTTCATCCATCTCATGCTCATCAAAAGGAATCCACTAACAAGGTTGATCAAGTCTTGTTAACAAACTTCTTCCGAATAACATGAAACCGGAGAATTTTTTAATAACACTAGGTTACCTCAACGGGGATATGCATGACCCAACAATAAGAATATCATATTTCTTCTTGATAGTAGGAAGAGGGAATTCAAAACCACCAATAGTAATCGTTGAAATTTTTCCAATAGAATTTATACTATGAGCTTGAGGTTGTTTCCTCGGAAAGTGTACCGTATGCTCATTACCATTAACATGAAAAGTGACATTGCCTTGTTGCAATCAATAACAGCCCGTGCAGTATTCAAAAAGGGTCTACCAAGGATCATTCACATACTATCGTCCTCAGGAATATCAAGAATAACAAAGTCCATTAAAATAGTAACGTTTGCAACCACAATAGGCACATCCTCACAAATACCAACAGGTATAGCAGTTGATTTATCGGCCATTTGCAAAGAGATTTCAGTAGGTGTAAACTTATTCAACTCGAGTCTACGATATAAAGAGAGAGGCATAACACTAACACCGGCTCCAAGATCACATAAAGCAGTTTTAACATAGTTTCTCTTAATGGAGCATGGTGTAGTTGGTACTCCTGGATCTCCAAGTTTCTTTGGTATTCCACCCTTAAAAGTATAATTAGCAAGCATGGTGGAAATTTCAGCTTCTGGTATCTTTCTTTTATTTGTAACAGTATCTCTCATGTACTTAGCATAAGGATACATTTTAAGCATACCAGTCAAACACATACGCAAAAAGATAGGTCTAATCATTTCAGCAAAGCGCTCAAAATCCTCATCATCCTTCTTCTTGGATGGCTTAGGAGGAAAAGGCATGGGTTTCTGGACCCATGGTTCTCTTTCTTTACTGTGCTTCCTAGCAACAAAGTCTCTCTTATCATAACATTGATTCCTTGATTGTGGGTTATCACCGTGCCGACGATCACCGTGCCGACGATCCACACCAACAACTTCACCGCCGTCATCACCAACTCTCTCCCCCTCTATGCAGCGGTGTAACACCTCTTCTCCCCGCTGTAATCTCTACTTGAACATGGTGCTCAACTCTATATATTATTTTCCAATGATGTATGGCTATCCTATGATGTTTGAGTAAATCTGTTTTGTCCTATGGGTTGATTGATGATCGTGATTGGTTTGAGTTGCATGTTTGATTATTGGTGATGTCCTATTGTGCTCTCCGTGTTGCGCAAGCGTGAGGGAACCCCGCTGTAGGGTTTGAAATATGCTCATGGTTTGCTTATAATTTGTGTTGCGTGAGTGACTGAAACACAAACACGGATAAGTGGGTCATGGCGTATGGGAATAAAGAGGACTTGATACTTTAATGCTATGGTTGGGTTTTACCTTAATGATCTTTAGTAGTTACGGATGTTTTCTAGAGTTCCAATCATAAGTGCATATGATCCGAGAAGAGAAAGTATGTTAGCTTATGCCTCTCCCTCGTATAAAATTGCAATAATGATTATAGGTCTAGTTATCGATTGCCTAGGGACAAATAACTTTCTTGTGACAAAAAGCTCTCTACTAAAACTAACTTAGTTGTTTCTTTATGTAAACAGCCCCTACTTTTTATTTACGTGCTCTTTATTATCTTGCAAACCTATCCAACAACACCTACAAAGTACTTCTAGTTTCATACTTGTTCTAGGTAAAGCGAACGTTAAGCATGCGTAGAGTTGTATCAGTGGTTGATAGAACTTGAGGGAATATTTGTTCTACCTTTAGCTCCTCGTTGGGTTCGACACTCTTACTTATCGAAAGAGGCTACAACTGACCCCCTATACTTGTGGGTTATCAAGACCTTTTTCTGGCGCCGGTGCCAGGGAGCAATAACGTGGAGTCAATATTCTCGTGTGTGCTTGTTTTCTTTATCACTAAGTAGTTTTTATTTTCTATTCTAAGTTGTTTTCTATCTTTAGTTATGGGTAGGAAATGCAAAATACCAAAAAAATTACTTGTACCTACTAAACCAATGGTTGAAGAACCATGCAAAATCTATCATACTACTGAAGCTTTTTACTTGGATAATCTTCGATCCCTATGTGCTCGTGCTGAAACCCCAACTAGCTTAGTTGAGGGAAAATCTTTACATGAGCATGCTTGTTATGTGCAACACCGCTTATACCAAACATGGAAACTTTTACTGGATCAAATTCATCGTTTGCAATGCTATGCTTGGAATTCATGTGAAATATATGATTTTACTTGTCGTTATGAAGACCCTAAGAAACACCTTCCCTACCAATGTGAGTTTAGTGATAATGGAATCGTATATTCGTATGCTAAGGGTGTTTATAATTACTATGATGTTCAACAAATTGAAGAATTTGTTGCTTTTAAGGGTGCTTATGAAATTGCTTCTTTGATTGGAAAGTATGATGCTACTCTTTACAAATCTGAAAATTTTGCCATACTTTAATATTGTTATGATAATTATGCTTCTAATGCCTATGTTAAACCATATATTGAGGACTCCTACGCTGTCCAAGAAGAGAGTAACATTTTGCATGAGTCTATGGAAGAAGAAATTGATGAAACTATGAGCTCATTGGATGAAAGAGATGATGAGGAGAGCGAAGAACAAAAGGAGGAAGAGCGGATTAGCTAC
>NW_021265349.1:0-1102 GCF_002162155.2 Triticum dicoccoides
AAGAGCTTGATCGGCCCCGACGCATTGGGTATGACTCCTAGGTCGGTGATGAACTCCTTCACCCATATTGCTTCATGTGCTGCCTCCGAGGCTGCCATGTACTCCGCTTCACATGTAGATCCCGCCACGACGCTTTGCTTGCAACTGCACCAGCTTACTGCCCCACCATTCAAAATATACACGTATCCGGTTTGTGACTTAGAGTCATCCAGATCTGTGTCGAAGCTAGCATCGACGTAACCCTTTACGACGAGCTCTTCGTCACCTCCATAAACGAGAAACATTTCCTTAGTCCTTTTCAGGTACTTCAGGATATTCTTGACCGCTGTCCAGTGTTCCTTGCCAGGATTACTTTGGTACCTTCCTACCAAACTTACGGCAAGGTTAACATCAGGTCTGGTACACAGCATGGCATACATAATAGAACCTATGGCTAAGGCATAGGGGATGACGCTCATCTCTTCTATATCTTCTGCCGTGGTCAGACATTGAGCTGAGCTCAATTTCATACCTTGCAACACAGGCAAGAACCCCTTCTTGGATTGATCCATATTGAACTTCTTCAATATCTTATCAAGGTATGTGCTTTGTGAAAGACCTATGAGGCGTCTCGATCTATCTCTATAGATTTTGATGCCTAATATATAAGCAGCTTCTCCAAGATCCTTCATTGAAAAACTTTTATTCAAGTAGGTCTTGATGCTGTCCAAGAGTTCTATATCATTTCCCATCAAAAGTATGTCATCTACATATAATATGAGAAATGCTACAGAGCTCCCACTCACTTTCTTGTAAACGCAGGCTTCTCCATAAGTCTGTGTAAACCCAAACGCTTTGATCATCTCATCAAAGCGAATGTTCCAACTCCGAGATGCTTGCACCAGCCCATAAATCGAGCGTTGGAGCTTGCACACTTTGTCAGCATTCTTAGGATCGACAAAACCTTCCGGCTGCATCATATACAATTCTTCCTTAAGGAAACCATTAAGGAATGCCGTTTTGACGTCCATTTGCCATATTTCGTAATCATAGAATGCGGCAATTGCTAACATGATTCGGACGGACTTCAGCTTCGCTACCGGTGAGAAAGTCTCATCGTAGT
>NW_021265350.1:0-1313 GCF_002162155.2 Triticum dicoccoides
TGAATAATTTAAAAATTCACAAATTTAAAAATGGTGAACCTTTTAAATTTCAAAACAATTATTTAAATTCAAGAAATCAAGTCAAACTCACAAATATTTTTGAAATTAGTGAACATTTATAAGTGGACGAAGATTTTTGGAAATTAAATAATATTTTTTGAAATTAGTAAATATTATTTAGGACTTTATGACCATTTTTTCAGTTCGAGGACATTTTTGAAAGTTGTGAACATTTTTCAATCTGTCGAATAGTTTTAATTCGATAAACATTTTGTAATTTATTAACATTGTTTGAAATTAGTGACAAAAATGATCTTCATGAATGTTTTATCAATTCTAGAACATTGTTTTAAAGTCATGAACATTTTTCAATCTCACGAATTTGTTTTAAATTACTGATTTTCTTAATTCTAAGAACCTTTTTCAAATTCATTAACTTTTATAAAATTCAATAATATTATTTTTATTCATCAGATATTTTTAAAAATTCATGAAAAAATTGAATTTGCAAAACTTTTTTTTGAAATCACGATCATTTTTTTTGAATTTATGATAAAACCATTTCAAAAAACGATAAAAAGCCGAATTTGTGAACATTGTCAAAATGTCAAGACTTTTTGAAAGGTTGAATGTTTTTTAAAAGCAAATAAAAATACCAAATGAAAAATTTAATGTAAAAAACAGGGTACCTGTAGGCGCAATTGGCCGGCCCAAAGTGTGTGTGTGTGTGTGTGTGTGTGTGAGAGAGAGAGAGAGAGAGAGAGAGAGATCACATTACGTTGTGTTTGGCTAGAAAATGATGGATATCGTAATACCTAGAGGGCCCTAGAAATATCTCTCCATCGTCGTTAGGAGCAAATTCTAATCTTGAGCTATCAAGTCCCTTGTCGTACTATTCTTATGCACGTGAAGTTTGTCGTTATGATCACCATGTGATGAGTAATGTTTGACGAACCCCAAAGCACACCATCAAGTAAGAAGGTATTCGATACTCTCATGGTCTAAAGAATTATACATCTGTGTGATTATACTAATAACTCATGATGATATGATCTCGTAGTATATGTATTGATTGGGTCTGTTCAACACAATTGTTCCTTCAACAAAGTCTTCCCATTATTTCCAACATCATTACTTTAACAATGCTCATGATCAGGAAAACATGATCATCATGCCACACATGAGGTAGTCTTAGATGCGGCACTAGGAATGTACTTGATGTTTATTATTTTACACATGCACATGAGTTTTCCTCCAAAACTCATTTATATTGCATACTCGAGAACCATTGCAATTATAGCACAGAAAATAAA
>NW_021265351.1:0-2095 GCF_002162155.2 Triticum dicoccoides
AATGCCCGGCCCGCATCCTCGCCGTCGACCCGTCCGCGACGACGTCCAGCCGACCCATGTCCGGGACTGGGCTCCGCCGGGCTGGCACTGGGAGGTGCTGCCTGGAGGGGCGCGCCGCTTGATGAGGAACCCGTCCCCGGGTCCCGTCGTTGACCCTGATCTCGTTTGGTGGCGTTCGCCTGGGCCAGTTTCGGTGCGGAGGGACCCGGCCCCGCCGGAGGTGGTATGTCGCCGTGTCAGGGAGGAGGACGAGCACGTCCATCTCTACATGGTTGCGTTAGAGGGCGGCAGTTTCTCCAATACCTGGCAGTATCTTCGGGGATCTCACTTCAGCTATGATCCTGTGAGGGTTCCTTCTCTTTGGGTGTCCACCGCCCGCGCCGCAGGAACCGCGAGTGTCCTAGATTCTTCTGTAGTATTCGATCTTTAATTAGCCATCCAGTGATGTACTATTCAATACTATATATTATTCGAGATGATGTATTCGAGATTATATCTATTATTCTAGACGAAGTATTCGAGATTATATCTATTATTCGAGACAATGTAATTTGAATACTAAATTGTTTTATATTTCTTTTGAATTAGTTAAATAAAAGCTATGGCAGACAATACCGACAGAGAGGGAGAACAGACCATGTTCAATATGATACGCGGGCCAGATGATGATCAGAATGAAGAAGATTATGACGGCTCCGAATTTCTAAACAACACCGGAGAGGGTGATATGATATTCGATCATGACGACCGAATTGATGAAGTCATGAACTACGATTATGACGATGATGAAGAACATGTTGATCCTGAAACAACAAAGACCGGCGAGGTATATATATTTATATAAGCAGGTATCTGGTGATCATCACATGTTTTAAATGACTTGAAGATATATTAACGAATCGATCTTTGTTCTTTCAGCCATCCGGATCGAGCAAATCTTCGGGCAAAAGGACGAAATGAGGCCCGAACAAAAAGTTGAAGGAGGGCGTAAAGTACAATATCGAGGCAGTCAGACCTAATGGCGAACCATTAGCGCCTAAGAAGATTGCGGACAAGTTCGTTCGTCAGTGTGGAGTTCTTGTGGAGGACCAACTCCCGATCTCCCTTCAAGAATGGAGAGAGCCAGCAAAAGACAAAAGACAAAAAGGAAAGAGGACGCTGCTCCACGTCTAGATGTTACTTTTGTTGACAAGAATCAAAAAGATCTGCTTTGGGATACTCTCATGGAACATTTCACCCTACCAGATAATTTCACAAAAGCAGATGTGCAGAAAGTCAAGGACGCTTCTGTTAGGAAGATGGTGGTTGCATTCAAGAACCACAAGAATCGTGAATGGGACAAGTACGTCAAGGGAGGAAGGAAGACTCCAGTATTCGAGGGAACACTAGAGAACCAATGTGCTCATTGGGACGATTTCGTGAAATTCAAGGATTCGGAATTAGCTAAGGAACGGTCGAGAATAAACAAGAAGAATGCCGAAAAAAAGGATAAGTTCCATAAGCTGGGGCCAGGTGGCTATGCGGTGGCAATGCCTAAGTGGGATAAGTCTGACAAAGAGATGGAGGATGCAGGTGCCACTTCGGTTACTAAGAGCTGCCCCCCCAGGGTTAGGACTTGGTTCTATGCGCATGGGGGGGAGTTGGACCCGAAGACAGGCAATGTTTCGACGAGGGCAAGTCTGAAGGGAGCCGACGACGCGATACTTGTTGCAATAGAAGAGGCACGATCGGGGGTGTTCCAGCCCAACAGAGAGAACGACGAGCTTACGTGTGCCCTGGGAAATCCTGAACACCCGGGAAGAACACGAGGCAAGGGCGCTATTCCGTGGTATGAGGGGTTTTCAGACTGGAACACCGACTACAGAAACCGTGCGAGAAATAAGATTGCGGAGGAGAAGAAGAGGAAGATGGAGGAGGAGCAGAGGAAGCGGGACTATGAACGCCTTCAAGGCCTAGAAGCAAGTCAAGCAGAATTGGTAGTCAAATTCCAGCGGCAGCAGGAGCAGATCGACTCACTTACCCAGCAAAGGGGGTCTCAGCAGCTGCAGCAGCTAGCGAATGATCTATCATTGGATAGCACCGCCCCATCCATGCC
>NW_021265352.1:0-2096 GCF_002162155.2 Triticum dicoccoides
AATGCCCGGCCCGCATCCTCGCCGTCGACCCGTCCGCGACGACGTCCAGCCGACCCATGTCCGGGACTGGGCTCCGCCGGGCTGGCACTGGGAGGTGCTGCCTGGAGGGGCGCGCCGCTTGATGAGGAACCCGTCCCCGGGTCCCGTCGTTGACCCTGATCTCGTTTGGTGGCGTTCGCCTGGGCCAGTTTCGGTGCGGAGGGACCCGGCCCCGCCGGAGGTGGTATGTCGCCGTGTCAGGGAGGAGGACGAGCACGTCCATCTCTACATGGTTGCGTTAGAGGGCGGCAGTTTCTCCAATACCTGGCAGTATCTTCGGGGATCTCACTTCAGCTATGATCCTGTGAGGGTTCCTTCTCTTTGGGTGTCCACCGCCCGCGCCGCAGGAACCGCGAGTGTCCTAGATTCTTCTGTAGTATTCGATCTTTAATTAGCCATCCAGTGATGTACTATTCAATACTATATATTATTCGAGATGATGTATTCGAGATTATATCTATTATTCTAGACGAAGTATTCGAGATTATATCTATTATTCGAGACAATGTAATTTGAATACTAAATTGTTTTATATTTCTTTTGAATTAGTTAAATAAAAGCTATGGCAGACAATACCGACAGAGAGGGAGAACAGACCATGTTCAATATGATACGCGGGCCAGATGATGATCAGAATGAAGAAGATTATGACGGCTCCGAATTTCTAAACAACACCGGAGAGGGTGATATGATATTCGATCATGACGACCGAATTGATGAAGTCATGAACTACGATTATGACGATGATGAAGAACATGTTGATCCTGAAACAACAAAGACCGGCGAGGTATATATATTTATATAAGCAGGTATCTGGTGATCATCACATGTTTTAAATGACTTGAAGATATATTAACGAATCGATCTTTGTTCTTTCAGCCATCTGGATCGAGCAAATCTTCGGGCAAAAGGACGAAATGAGGCCCGAACAAAAAGTTGAAGGAGGGCGTAAAGTACAATATCGAGGCAGTCAGACCTAATGGCGAACCATTAGCGCCTAAGAAGATTGCGGACAAGTTCGTTCGTCAGTGTGGAGTTCTTGTGGAGGACCAACTCCCGATCTCCCTTCAAGAATGGAGAGAGCCAGCAAAAGACAAAAGACAAAAAGGCAAAGAGGACGCTGCTCCACGTCTAGATGTTACTTTTGTTGACAAGAATCAAAAAGATCTGCTTTGGGATACTCTCATGGAACATTTCACCCTACCAGATAATTTCACAAAAGCAGATGTGCAGAAAGTCAAGGACGCTTCTGTTAGGAAGATGGTGGTTGCATTCAAGAACCACAAGAATCGTGAATGGGACAAGTACGTCAAGGGAGGAAGGAAGACTCCAGTATTCGAGGGAACACTAGAGAACCAATGTGCTCATTGGGACGATTTCGTGAAATTCAAGGATTCGGAATTAGCTAAGGAACGGTCGAGAATAAACAAGAAGAATGCCGAAAAAAAGGATAAGTTCCATAAGCTGGGGCCAGGTGGCTATGCGGTGGCAATGCCTAAGTGGGATAAGTCTGACAAAGAGATGGAGGATGCAGGTGCCACTTCGGTTACTAAGAGCTGCCCCCCCAGGGTTAGGACTTGGTTCTATGCGCATGGGGGGGAGTTGGACCCGAAGACAGGCAATGTTTCGACGAGGGCAAGTCTGAAGGGAGCCGACGACGCGATACTTGTTGCAATAGAAGAGGCACGATCGGGGGTGTTCCAGCCCAACAGAGAGAACGACGAGCTTACGTGTGCCCTGGGAAATCCTGAACACCCGGGAAGAACACGAGGCAAGGGCGCTATTCCGTGGTATGAGGGGTTTTCAGACTGGAACACCGACTACAGAAACCGTGCGAGAAATAAGATTGCGGAGGAGAAGAAGAGGAAGATGGAGGAGGAGCAGAGGAAGCGGGACTATGAACGCCTTCAAGGCCTAGAAGCAAGTCAAGCAGAATTGGTAGTCAAATTCCAGCGGCAGCAGGAGCAGATCGACTCACTTACCCAGCAAAGGGGGTCTCAGCAGCTGCAGCAGCTAGCGAATGATCTATCATTGGATAGCACCGCCCCATCCATGCC
>NW_021265353.1:0-849 GCF_002162155.2 Triticum dicoccoides
ATTCTGGCCCGTTTCATGGACTATTACTCACTGTTTTGGGGTCCCGGACTGATTTCCACGAGTAACGAACCCTGGGGTGCGTTTACGTGTCGGTCATCAATACTCGCAGTTTTGGCCGATTCTGACCCGTTTCGTGGACTATTACTCACCATTTTGGAGTCCCAAAGCGATTTCCATAGTTGTTGAACCCCAAGGTGCGCTTACGTCTTGGTCATCAACACTCACAGTTTTGGCCGATTCTGGCCCGTTTCGTGACGTATTACTCACTGTTTTGGGGTCCTTGAGTGATTTCCACGATTAACGAACCCTAGGCTGCGTTTACGTGTCGGTCATCAAAACACGCGGTTTTTGTCGATTCTGACCTGTTTCGTGGCTCACCGTTTTCTGGTCCCAAGTGATTTCCATTCTTGTTGAACCCCAAGGTGCGTTTATGTGTCGGTCATCAACACTCACAGTTTTGGCCGATTCTGGCCCGTTTCGTGGACTATTACTCACTGTTTTGGGGTCCCGGAGTAATTTCCACGAGTAATGAACCCTGGGGTGCGTATACGTGTCGTTCATCAACGCTCGCAGTTTTGGCCGATTCTGATCCGTTTCGTGGACTATTACTCACCGTTTTGGGGTCCCAAAGCGATTTCCATAGTTGTTGAACCCCAAGCTGCGCTTACGTGTTGGTCATCAACACTCGCAGTTTTGGTCGGTTCTGGCCCATTTCACGGACTATTACTCACTGTTTTGGGGTCCCGGAGTGATTTCCACGTGTAACGAACCCTGGTGTGCGTTTACATGTCGGTCATCAACACTCGCAGTTTTGGCCGTTTCTGACCCGTTTCGTGGACTATTACTCAC
>NW_021265354.1:0-1148 GCF_002162155.2 Triticum dicoccoides
GGATGATTAAAAGGAAATGAGGCACATGACGTTGCATACGTGCATTGTAGTAAAAAAAAGGAATTGTGGGCTATGAAAGGAAGGATGGATTTGAAGATTATTATGGGATGCAAGGATATTGACATACATGAAAGGGTGGAAGGAATTGGATGATTAAAAGGAATGAAATGCATGACGTCTACATGCATTGTAAAAAGGAATTACGGGCTATTAATGGGAAGATCGATATGAGGATTATTATGGGATGCTAGGATGGAAGGAATTGTGCATGAAAAAAAGATAGAAGGAGGACGTGTGTGCATGTTGCAAGACACTTATGAAAATCGATATCGTGTGCATAATCCTTATTTTTTGGGTAATGTGGGCTGACAGTGAAATACGAGACGAGAAAACACTGGTAGAAAAAGGGCCTTTAGTCCCGGTTCTGGACCGCTCCACCTTTAGTCCCGGTTGGTAACACCAACCGGTACTAAAGGAAATTTTCTGATTTTTTTTCTGAATTTTTTTTGAATTTTTTTTATTTTCAAATTTCTGAATTATTTTAACCTCTAATCTCTAATCACCCCTCATCACTGCTCAGTTTAATCTCTAATCACCCCTCATCATTTCAAATCATCTAATTATCCAGAACCGGGACTAAAGGGCCTTTAGTCCCGGTTCTGGAACCGGGACTAAAGGGGCGGTACTAATGCCCTGACCCTTTAGTCCCGGTTCAATCCAGAACCGGGACTAAAGGCCCTCCACGTGGCCGGTCCACCTTTAGTCCCGGTTGGTAACACCAACCGGTACTAAAGGAAATTTTCTGATTTTTTTTCTGAATTTTTTATGAATTTTTTTTATTTTCAAATTTCTGAATTATTTTAACCTCTAATCTCTAATCACCCCTCATCACTGCTCAGTTTAATCTCTAATCACCCCTCATCATTTCAAATCATCTAACTTCCCGAACGGTCACCCATCCTCTCACTACTCCAGCCTGAGCACGCTTAACTTCCGGGTTCTATTCTTCCTCGTTTCCAAGTCTGCACTTGTTGTTTTCCTGACAATAGTAAGATGTCAATCCTATTAACCCTCAGGAATTTAGCTTGAGCATGAAGTCACACATTTCACTGTTTGAGTTTAAAACTATTGTTCTAAAAAGCAATAAT
>NW_021265355.1:0-924 GCF_002162155.2 Triticum dicoccoides
TGTTTCTACCATGGTGTACATAATTTTTATCAAATTGCCATGGTCTACCAAGTAATAAGGAACATGCTTGCATAGGTACCACATCACAATCAACATAATCAGCATATGTAGAGATACTAAAATGCACACGAACAGTACGTGTTACCTTAACCTTGCCGCTGTTGTTGAACCATTGGATGTAGTAAGGATGTGGATGTGGTCTTGTGGTGAGAGAAAGCTTCTCCACCATCTCCATGCTAGCCAAGTTGTTGCAGCTCCCTCCGTCTATTATGACGCGCACAGAACGTTCCTTCACAACTCCCTTGGTACGGAACAAATTGTGCCTCTGATTTTGCTCAGCTTGTGTGACCTGCACACTCAAAACACGTTGAGCAACTAAACATTCATACCTGTCAGCGTCTTCAGGAGCCATGTATTGCGTCTCATGATCAGAATCATCTCCACCATGTTCTTCACGTGTAATAAGAGCCAATGTCTCCTTATCATAGTCACTAGCGGACTCATATCCACCATCCGCGGTAGCAATCATCACACGCGGAGATTTGCATTCCCTCGCATAATGACCTCCTCCCTTACAACGACGACAAATAATATCACTTGTGTGCCCTGTTGATGCCATGGAAGAAGAAGAACGCTGTGCAGGCCCCGCAGGTGCGCTCTTGGCAGATAATGGTGGTTGTGCCTGTTTTCTTGTATCACGGCTGGAGGTGGCACCGGATGGAGGTGCTGGTGCAGTTGAAGTAGAAGATGCACATGGTGTCCATGATGAAGGTCGGCCTGCAGAAAAGTTAGTTCGCCCCAATGCTTGTCGATCCTGCACTTCACGTTCAGCTTTACAAGCAAGATGGAATAAACGAGTGATATTAGTATACTCCTTATAGTCTAGAATGGTCTGAATCTCTCTATTTAATCCACCCAGAAAAC
>NW_021265356.1:0-2436 GCF_002162155.2 Triticum dicoccoides
TTCGGAGAAGGTTAATTTTGATGCTAAACAACATGCTGAATTGATTTTAAAAATGCATGAGTTAACTAAGGAAAACATTGAGCGCATGAATGCTAAATATAAACTTGCTGGAGATAAGGGTAGAAAACATGTTGTGTTTGCACCTGGAGATCTTGTTTGGTTACATTTGCGTAAGGATAGATTTCCTGATTTGCGCAAATCAAAGTTAATGCCACGTGCTGATGGTCCCTTTAAGGTGTTAGAGAAAATAAATGATAATGCATATAAACTTGAGCTGCCTGCAGATTTTGGGGTTAGTCCCACTTTTAACATTGCAGATTTGAAGCCTTATTTGGGTGAGGAAGATGAACTTCCGTCGAGGACGACTTCATTTCAAGAAGGAGAGGATGATGAGGACATCAATACAATTGTTACACCCACAGCCCCTGCTGCTATACATACTGGACCAATTACTAGAGCTCGTGCACGCCAACTAAATTATCAGGTACTTTCGTTTCTTGGTAATGATTCTAATGTTCATAAGAATATGATGCTGCCTAAATTGGATACATTTGTTTTGCTTACAAATGAAGGGCCTAGCTTGGAGAAGGATGAACATTGGAGCAAGAACAAGCATGGAGATGATGGCATGCGCAAGGGGAACAAGAACGGAGTTACAAGTGATGATTTCAGGACTTTGAAGCCACCATAATGTGTGCATGAAGCCTTGGACGAAATATACAAGATGCCACTTCATAAATTTCGTCCCGAGGCTATTTTAGGTGCTGCGTCACCTTATTATTGGGCCAGGCCCATGTAATTTCGAAATACATAAGTATAGGCTATTTTTAGAGTCCGTATGTGTGGGGAAACAAGAGATAGGGTTGATTTCGGACCCCTCCACCAAGGGCCACGAAATTCCCCCCTCTTACTCCATATATACAGCCCTTAGGGCATCGTTTAGACTTTGGGTTTTGTTTAGATTAAAAGTTCGCCATAGCTACAACTTCGCGTACTTCGTTTGTGTTCAACGACCAGACAAAGGCGTCACAGAACCCCACCTTGATCAATAAAGCTTTCATCTTATATTTGCAATATCCAGATTGCAATCTCAGTTTCTTGCTTGTTCTTCGTTTGCTCGCAGGAAACAGACCCTCGTGGTCAGGTTGATCGTGCTCCGGCGTGGTCAATAACCTCTCGGAGTTGGTTTAGCGATTGCTAAGGCGCGACGTCCTCGCACGTTCGTAGTCAGATCGTCAAAGTCGACTTCCACCAAACCGAAATCCACCATCTCATCGAAAGACGGGACACCTTTGCCTCAATCACAAGGGAAAAATTCTGTAGAAGAATATTATCAGGAATTACAAACTGGCATGATTAGATGTGGTATTGTTGAGGAGAATGAAGCTATGCTTGCACGTTTTCTGGGTGGATTAAATAGAGAGATTCAGACCATTCTAGACTATAAGGAGTATACTAATATCACTCGTTTATTCCATCTTGCTTGTAAAGCTGAACGTGAAGTGCAGGATCGACAAGCATTGGGGCGAACTAACTTTTCTGCAGGCCGACCTTCATCATGGACACCACGTGCATCTTCTACTTCAACTGCACCAGCACCTCCATCCGGTGCCACCTCCAGTCGTGATACAAGAAAACAGGCACAACCACCATTATCTGCCAAGAGCGCACCTGCTGGGCCTGCACGGAGTTCTTCTTCTTCGATGGCATCAACAGGGCACACAAGTGATATTATTTGTCGTCGTTGTAAGGGAGGAGGTCATTATGCGAGAGAATGCAAATCTCCGCGTGTGATGATTGCTATCGCGGATGGTGGATATGAGTCCGCTAGTGACTATGATGAGGAGACTTTGGCTCTTATTACACGTGAAGAACATGGTGGAGATGATTCTGATCATGAGACGCAATACATGGCTCCTGAAGACGCTGACACGTATGAATGTTTAGTTGCTCAACGTGTTTTGAGTGTGCAGGTCACACAAGCTGAGCAAAATCAGAGGCACAATTTGTTCCATACCAAGGGAGTTGTGAAGGAACGTTCTGTGCGCGTCATCATAGACAGAGGTAGTTGCAACAACTTGGCTAGCATGGAGATGGTGGAGAAGCTTTCTCTCACCACAAGACCACATCCACATCCTTACTACATCCAATGGTTCAACAACAGCGGCAAGGTTAAGGTAACACGTACTGTTCGTGTGCATTTTAGTATCTCTACATATGCTGATTATGTTGATTGTGATGTGGTACCTATGCAAGCATGTTCCTTATTACTTGGTAGACCATGGCAGTTTGATAAAAACTCTGTACACCATGGTAGAAACAATCACTATACTCTTGTTCATAAGGATAAAAATATTACTTTGCTTCCTATGACTCCTGATTCCATTTTGAAAGATGATATTAATAGAGCTAATAAAGCAAAACAGGAGAAGAATA
>NW_021265357.1:0-1851 GCF_002162155.2 Triticum dicoccoides
TGGGCGAGAGGGAGAGGAGGCGAGCCCGTGCATGTGGTCATCTCTGTTTTTTTTGTTGCAAATCTGATCAGACGGCGGATTGAATACCACAAACAACAGGGACTCTTTTGCAAGAACGAAATGTTTTCTCTTCTAGTCACTTAAAAAGGGACTGCTGGTTGAATTCTTAGAAACAGAGGTACTTTTCTGCAAAAATGCATTCGACGTACGACCAGAAACCATAGCTGCTTTATTATTAGGTAAAGAGAGCGCGGGGTGAAATCTTTCGACGACTAGGGAGGCGTCACCCGAGGCCGATTCCAGTGGATCACTATAGAATCTTCTAGAAGCAGGTTCTCCAGGCACTATGGTAGGACGTGGTGAAGGAAATATGCCCTAGAGGCAATAATAAAGTTATTATTTATTTCCTCATATCATGATAAATGTTTATTATTCATGCTAGAATTGTATTAACCAGAAACATAATACATGTGTGAATACATAGACAAAACTATAGTCACTAGTATGCCTCTACTTGACTAGCTCATTAATCAAAGATGGTTATGTTTCCTGACCATAGACATGTGTTGTCATTTGATTTGTGGGATCACATCATTAGAAGAATGATGTGATTGACATGACCCATTCTGTTAGCCTAGCACTTGATCGTTTAGTATACTGCTATTGCTTTCTTCATGACTTATACAAAGTTCCTGCAACTATGAGATTGTGCAACTCCCATTTACCGGAAGAACACTTTGTGTGCTACCAAACGTCACAACGTAACTGGGTGATTATAAAGGTTCTCTACAGGTGTTTCCGAAGGTACATGTTGAGTTGGCATAATTCGAGATTAGGATTTGTCACTCCGATTGCCGGAGAGGTATCTCTGGGCCCTCTCGGTAATACTCATCACCTAAGCCTTGCAAGCATGTAACTAATGAGTTAGTTATGAGATGACGTATTACAGAACAAGTAAAGAGACTTGCCAGTAACGAGATTGAACTAGGTATTGGATACCGACGATCAAATCTCGGGCAAGTAACATACCGATGACAAAGGGAACAAAGTATGTTGTTATGCGGTTTGACCGATAAAGATCTTCGTAGAATATGTAGGAACCAATATGGGCATCCAGGTCCCGCTATTGGTTATTGACCGGAGACATGTCTCGGTCATGTCTACATTGTTCTCGAACCGTAGGGTCCGCACGCTTAAGGTTTCGATGACAGTTATATTATGAGTTTATGTATTTTGATGTACCAAAGGTTGTTCGGAGTCCCGGATGTGATCACGGACATGACGAGGAGTCTCGAAATGGTCGAGACATAAAGATTGATATATTGGACGGATATATTTGGACACCGGAAAGGTTCCGGGAGAGTTTGGGAATATACCGGAGCTCCGGGAGGTTACCGGAACCCCCCGGTAAGTATATGGGCCTTATTGGGCCTTAGTGGAAGGGAGGGAGAAGGAGCAAGGGAGGGGCGCGCCCCCCCCCAAGCCCAATCCGAATTGGGAGGGGGGCCGGCCCCTCCTTTCCTTCTCTCCTCCCCCCTCTTCCTTCCTTCTCCTACTCCGAATAGGAAAGGGGGGGGGGCAAACCTACTTGGAGTAGGATTGCCCCCCCTAGGGCGCGCCACCCCTTGGGCCGGCCTCCTCCTCCCTCCCTCCTTTATATACGGGGGTAGGGGGGCACCCTAGACACACAAGTTGATCATTGAGATCGTTCCTTAGCCATGTGCGGTGCACCCCTCCACGATATTACACCTCGGTCATATTGTAGCGGTGCTTAGGCGAAGCCCTGCGACAGGAGAACATCAAGATCGTCACCACGCCGTCGTGCTGACGGAACTCCTCCCCGCGCCTCTG
>NW_021265358.1:0-1082 GCF_002162155.2 Triticum dicoccoides
TGAAGTGCAGGATCGACAAGCATTGGGGCGAACTAACTTTTCTGCAGGCCGACCTTCATCATGGACACCACGTGCATCTTCTACTTCAACTGCACCAGCACCTCCATCCGGTGCCACCTCCAGCCGTGATACAAGAAAACAGGCACAACCACCATTATCTGTCAAGAGCGCACCTGCGGGGCCTGCACAGCGTTCTTCTTCTTCCATGGCATCAACAGGGCACACAAGTGATATTATTTGTCGTCGTTGTAAGGGAGGAGGTCATTATGCGAGGGAATGCAAATCTCCGCGTGTGATGATTGCTACCGCGGATGGTGGATATGAGTCCGCTAGTGACTATGATGAGGAGACATTGGCTCTTATTACACGTGAAGAACATGGTGGAGATGATTCTGATCATGAGACGCAATACATGGCTCCTGAAGACGCTGACAGGTATGAATGTTTAGTTGCTCAACGTGTTTTGAGTGTGCAGGTCACACAAGCTGAGCAAAATCAGAGGCACAATTTGTCCCATACCAAGGGAGTTGTGAAGGAACGTTCTGTGCGCGTCATAATAGACGGAGGGAGCTGCAACAACTTGGCTAGCATGGAGATGGTGGAGAAGCTTTCTCTCACCACAAGACCACATCCACATCCTTGCTACATCCAATGGTTCAACAACAGCGGCAAGGTTAAGGTAACATGTACTGTTCGTGTGCATTTTAGTATCTCTACATATGCTGATTATGTTGATTGTGATGTGGTACCTATGCAAGCATGTTCCTTATTACTTGGTAGACCATGGCAATTTGATAAAAATTCTGTACACCATGGTAGAAACAATCACTATACTCTTGTTCATAAGGATAAAAATATTACTTTGCTTCCTATGACTCCTGATTCCATTTTGAAAGATGATATTAATAGAGCTAATAAAGCAAAACAGGAGACGAATAAGAGTGAAAATCAGATTGTGGCAAAAGAATTTGAGCAACAAATGAAGCCTAATAATAAACCATCTAGTGTTGCTTCTGAAATTAAATTGAAAAGTCCATGTTTATTTGCCACCAAATCTGATATTGATGAGCTAGATTTCAGCA
>NW_021265359.1:0-1087 GCF_002162155.2 Triticum dicoccoides
GTCTCCTGTTTTGCTTTATTAGCTCTATTAATATCATCTTTCAAAATGGAATCAGGAGTCATAGGAAGCAAAGTAATATTTTTATCCTTATGAACAAGAGTATAGTGATTGTTTCTACCATGGTGTACAGAATTTTTATCAAATTGCCATGGTCTACCAAGTAATAAGGAACATGCTTGCATAGGTACCACATCACAATCAACATAATCAGCATATGTAGAGATACTAAAATGCACACGAACAGTACGTGTTACCTTAACCTTGCCGCTGTTGTTGAACCATTGGATGTAGTAAGGATGTGGATGTGGTCTTGTGGTGAGAGAAAGCTTCTCCACCATCTCGATGCTAGCCAAGTTGTTGCAGCTCCCTCCGTCTATTATGACGCGCACAGAACGTTCCTTCACAACTCCCTTGGTATGGAACAAATTGTGCCTCTGATTTTGCTCAG
The DNA here is from genome assembly GCF_002162155.2 of Triticum dicoccoides. Taxonomy (NCBI): domain Eukaryota; kingdom Viridiplantae; phylum Streptophyta; class Magnoliopsida; order Poales; family Poaceae; genus Triticum; species Triticum dicoccoides. The sequence continues at coordinate 449 of NW_021265359.1, forward strand.
CTTGTGTGACCTGCACACTCAAAACACGTTGAGCAACTAAACATTCATACCTGTCAGCGTCTTCAGGAGCCATGTATTGCGTCTCATGATCAGAATCATCACCACCATGTTCTTCACGTGTAATAAGAGCCAAAGTCTCCTCATCATAGTCACTAGCGGACTCATATCCACCATCCGCGGTAGCAATCATCACACGCGGAGATTTGAATTCTCTCGCATAATGACCTCCTCCCTTACAACGACGACAAATAATATCACTTGTGTGCCCTGTTGATGCCATGGAAGAAGAAGAACGCTGTGCAGGCCCCGCAGGTGCGCTCTTGGCAGATAATGGTGGTTGTGCCTGTTTTCTTGTATCACGGCTGGAGGTGGCACCGGATGGAGGTGCTGGTGCAGTTGAAGTAGAAGATGCACGTGGTGTCCATGATGAAGGTCGGCCTGCAGAAAAGTTAGTTCGCCCCAATGCTTGTCGATCCTGCACTTCACGTTCAGCTTTACAAGCAAGATGGAATAAACGAGTGATATTAGTATACTCCTTATAGTCTAGAATGGTCTGAATCTCTCTATTTAATCCACCCAGAAAACGTGCAAGCATAGCTTCATTCTCCTCAGGATATTGTAAACATGTAAATCGTTGTT
>NW_021265360.1:0-851 GCF_002162155.2 Triticum dicoccoides
AAATTCTATATCATTTCCAATCAGTAATATGTCATCCACATATAATATCAGAAATGCTACAGAGCTCCCACTCACTTTCTTGTAAATACAGGCTTCTCCGAAAGTCTGTATAAAACCAAATGCTTTGATCACACTATCAAAACGTTTATTCCAACTCCGAGAGGCTTGCACCAGTCCATAAATGGATCGCTGGAGCTTGCACACTTTGTTAGCTCCCTTTGGATCGACAAAACCTTCTGGTTGCATCATATACAACTCTTCTTCCAGAAATCCATTCAGGAATGCAGTTTTGACATCCATTTGCCAAATTTCATAATCATAAAATGCGGCAATTGCTAACATGATTCGGACGGACTTAAGCATCGCTACGGGTGAGAAGGTCTCATCGTAGTCAATTCCTTCAACTTGCCGAAAACCTTTTGCGACAAGTCGAGCTTTGTAAACAGTAACATAACCATCAGCGTCAGTCTTCTTCTTAAAAATCCATTTATTCTCAATTGCTTGCCGATCATCGGGCAAGTCAACCAAAGTCCATACTTTGTTCTCATACATGGATCCCATCTCAGATTTCATGGCTTCTAGCCACTTTGCGGAATCTGGGCTCACCATCGCTTCTTCATAGTTCGTAGGTTCATCATGATCTAGTAGCATGACCTCCAGAACAGGATTACCGTACCACTCTGGTGCGGATCTTACTCTGGTTGATCTACGAAGTTCAGTAGTATCTTGATCTGAAGTTTCATGATCATTATCATTGGCTTCCTCACTAACTGGTGTAGGTGTCACTGAAACAGTTTTCTGTGATGAACTACTTTCCAGTAAGGGAGCAGGTACAGTTACCTCGTCAAGTT
>NW_021265361.1:0-1165 GCF_002162155.2 Triticum dicoccoides
AATTTTGGAAAAAAATTGTTTTTTTTTAATTTTTCTGAATTATTTGATGATTTAGTCTCTAATACATGTTTGTCATCCTTTTGAAGATATATAAAAACACATAGAATGATTTATAAAGATTCATATACACTAGTAGAAAACGGACCATTAGTACCGGTTTGTAAGGGCCTTTAGTGCCGGTTATGGAACCGGCACTAAAGTTTCGGCACTAAAGGCCCCCCCCCCTTTAGTACCGGTTCGGCATGAACCGGCGCTAAAGTGCCACCACGTGGCGTGAGCTTTCGCCCTGGTACGGGGGACCTTTAGTACCGGTTGGTGTTACCAACCGGTACTAAAGGTTTTTTTTTTTTGAATTTTTTTTTTAAAATTTTGGAAAAAAATTGTTTTTTTTTTAATTTTTCTGAATTATTTGATGATTTAGTCTCTAATAACCTCTCTTAACTGCTCAAGTGTGGATCACTCATTCCAAATCATCTAACTTCCCGACCGGTCACCCATCCCTCTCACTACTCCAGCCCGAGCACGCTTAACTTTCAGGTTCTATTCTCCTTCGTTTCCGAGTCTGCACTTGTTGTTTTCCTGACAATAGTAAGATGTCAATCCTATTAACCTTCAGGAATTTTGCTTGAGCATGAAGTGACACATTTCACTGTTTGAGTTTGAAACTATTGTTTTAAAAACAATAATTATTTAGTAACACTAATATTTCTTGAATAATTAGTTTGACCATTGTTTGACCACAGTTTGACCAGATTTGACCAAAATTGAAATAACTAAAATAATTATTTAGTAACACTAATATTCTAGAATAATTAGTTTGACCATTGTTTGACCACAGTTTGCCCATTGTTTGAATATTTTTCAATTTTTTCCACTCTTGATCTTAAAAGCCCCGTAACTTTTTTTCTATTAGGTTTTTGAGGATTTTGCAAATGTTTAACGGGGTTCCCCCCGTCAAATTCGGATGTAACTTTTCAAGTAGATGATTTTTCATATAAAAAACTTTTTCATCCGAGTTAGTATGCAAAAGTTATGCCCATTTTTACAAATTTCAGAGAGATTTTGCAAATAAAGTCAAAATTCACATTTGCAAATTTTCCCAACAACTAGACCGCATATCACATGAGAAACTTATTTTCTTTTATTTTTTTTAAAACTGAAAAGG
>NW_021265362.1:0-8715 GCF_002162155.2 Triticum dicoccoides
AAATCTCAAATATGCAGCCAAACTCATCCTTTTGAATCTATATTCATACTCACAGTTTTGGTTTTGCAGGTCATAAATCTGGGCTTGGAGGTGCTCGATTTTCTCATGAAGCTTGAAGATGGCCTCCCCAATGTCCTTGACGTCTAGCTTGTGGTTGTTGGTGAACTCCGTGATCATAATGTGATTGGAATCAAGTCCACGCTCCACCATCTCCTGACACTTGTAAACTTCTTGCTCCAATACCTCGAGCCTGGCCTCCGTGCTTCCGGTCTTCCTTGGTCCCTCAGCATCTCGGACGTGCAACAACCCCTCACACATCTCTATGGTTTGAGGGTGTTGCAGCACTTCTGCGAGGTAGGGGTTGATGACCTTCTCGAAGAACTAGTCCTTGGGGGCACTTGAAGACGACATGACGACCTGGATCTGTCAGAAAAACAGCTCGAAACAAAGACAGGAGATTTTTGCGTGATACGGGACTCAAAACCCCCGGGAGATTATATAATGAATTTTTACCGACCAAAATACGTGTCGTGTATGAAAACGGAGTCCGGAGAGCACACGAGGTGCCCACGAGGTAGGGGCGCGCCCAGTAGGGTAGGGCGCGCCCTCCACCCTCGTGGAGGCCTCGCGTCCTTCCCGGACTGCTGCTTATTTTTCTATTTTTCTAAATATTCCAAAACAGAGAAATATTGCCTTAAAAATTGTTTTGAAGTCGGTTTACTTACCGTACCACATACCTATTCCTTTTCGGAGTCTGAAACGTTCCGAAAAGTGTCCCTTATGTGTTCCTCCGGGGTTACGATATCAATAACATTGGTTTCAACATTTATGGGATTACCTGAGATATAATGTTTGATCCTTTGACCGTTCACCACCTTCGGATTGGTGCCTTCGAAGTTGTTGATTTTTATAGCACCGGAACGTAGACCTCCTTGATAACGTATGGACCTTCCCATTTAGATAGAAGTTTTCCTGCAAAAAATCTTAAACGAGAGTTGTATAGCAATACATAATCACCTACATTAAACTCACACTTTTGTATCCTTTTGTCATGCCATCTTTTAACTTTTTCTTTAAACAACTTGGCATTTTCGTAGGCTTGGATTCTCCATTCATCAAGCGAGCTAATATCAAATAACCTCTTCTCACCAGCAAGTTTAAAATCATGATTAAGTTCTTTAATAGCCCAATAAGCCTTGTGTTCTAGTTTGAGAGGTAAGTGACATGCTTTTCCATAAACCATTTTATACGGAGACATACCCATATGATTTTTATATGCAGTTCTATAGGCCCATAATGCATCATCTAGTTTCTTGGACCAATTCTTTCTAGACCTATTAACAGTCTTTTGCAAAATTAATTTGAGTTCTCTATTACTCAATTCTACTTGACCACTAGACTGAGGGTGATAAGGAGATGCAACTCTATGATTAACATCATACTATTTAGCAAGCATTTTACGGAAAGCACCATGAATAAAATGTGAACCACCATCAGTCATTAAATATTTAGGGACTCCAAATCTTGGAAAAATAACTTCTTTAAGCATTTTAATAGAAGTGTTATGATCAGCACTACTAGTTGGAATAGCTTCTACCCACTTAGTAACGTAATCAACTGCAACTAAAATATGTGTATAACCATTAGGGGAAGAAAAAAGTCTCATATAGTCAAAGCCCCAAACATCAAATGGTTCAATGACAAATGAGTATTCAGTTCTTCTTTTTTAGTATATCCAGATACTCCTACAGTCCTATAGTACATACCATTGCTATCAATGATTTTGTTCTCCTTTATTTCATTTCATCTTCATGGGAGCCAATCAAATGCCAATAATTGGGCGCGTATGATTGGCTCAGCTCCACACCTCTCTCTCTCTCTCTCTCTCTCGTTTTCATGTCATGTCATGAGTAATCAAACCTTTTGCTCATTTGCCTTTCTAGATATCATTTTCGTTGTGTACGTGCCCACTTATCCACTAAACAATGCCCACACCTCGCAATTCCTTAGGTATTCCTATATTACGAGGGATGGGATCACATGACAATTTAGTCTTTTACATATAGAGGAATGCACAAAAAAAGAACCATCGAACAAATTCAAAGATCAATTTCAGATTTCAAAGTCGGACAACAAAAAGAGTTTGGATAAAAGAAGAGTTTAGATTTCAAAGTTGGACAACAAAAAGAGTTTGGATAAAAGAAGAGTTCATCTCGTCGATAAGTCTTTGCATGAGAGCACATTTCAGATACTCCCGTTGATGTATTATGGTTTTTTTAATATATTTTTGGTGAATGGTGTATTATGATTCTCTCTCTCATCATCACATCAAAAGCTCCATCACCATCCTATTCCTATCCGTTAGCCTAGACTTTGCATAGGGGAGGCGATGCAACTGTTGCTTAGTCAGCGTAAAGCAAGAGGCGACTTTCAGCACTGCAAGTAAGCTGGCTAGACTATTTTAGTTAACTTGGTTTAAGAGGAAACAAAATCTGTGGCCTGCAATGCTAGCTTAGCTGCAACATGCATGTACACTCCAGTTTCTCTGCATCAAAAGTCACAAGAAAGTTAATATTATCTCGGCGACCCAAAATTGAGGTGCATGAGTTTCTATAAAAACGATTGAGCTGCACTCCACACACTTCTGATATGATCTGAATGATCATGCATGCATGCATGCTTGCATGTTCCTACACGGGGTGGCAGAACGTACTGTTCTTGAAACTTGAAGCTTGCATCACTAGCTAGTAGCTTGTTGCTTCACCTGGTCACCATCTTCACCTCTCGATCAAATTAATTAACTAACGTTCCTTTGGCACTTACGTCAGCGCATTAAGCAAAATCTTAAGCAACGTAGACACTGTAGCATGGAATATGGGATTAAGACGAAGTGCTGGACCTGGAGCTGTACCTTGCTTTGCAGGACCTGTTTAATTAGTTGGCCAATCTGTTCTCGGGCAGTTGCTCTTTATTAAACAAATTAATTAAACCTCCCAGCAGCATTAACTTTTCCTAGTTCATTAGTTAAAGAACTACTTGACCTTCTTGGCGGTCAGAGAGTACGTGGTAGTAATCTAAGTACAAGCTCACCTACAGGAAAATCTAAGTACCAGTGCAGTAAAATAACCACCCCTTCATGTTGCAGAATGCATGTGCTAGCTAGCTGTTCATGTGTGACATCCATATGTTGTAAGCTATCAGATAACTGCATACCTGCATAGTCCATGACTCCTCAACGTTACTGACACCATGCTTGCTAACAATGCAAGTGGTACCTTAACCTGTACATATACATTGGGATCCAGGGCTACTGACTACTGCATCACAAGAGCACTTTTGCAGCAAGAAACCTAGCTAGGCGTAGTTGGTACTTGGGGACTGCTACAATATTCTCCCAAACCATCAGCTCATGACATGATCTACTGTTTGTGATCTATCGGTACGGTTACTATCTAGCTAGAAGCTGCATCAATCACATCTGCTCAGCTAGCTGCAGCTGCAGCTAAGTGCCCAAGTACTTCTGCTGCAGGTATGTGTGGTAGGGCAGCAGGGACCGGTAGTTTTTTTTTTCGAAACGGAGGCAAAAGATTTGCCTCATTTATTAAATAAGAGAGAAGTGTTTTAGAGTGTTACAAATGACCCATATGCCCGGCATGGCAACTACTCGCGCACAAGAATACACCCCAGTTTTTTAGCTCCCGCGAGAACCCAAAGCTTGACGTCGTTGATGATAGCACGGAGAAGGACAGGAGGCGGTGCGCTCTTGTGTCGTAAGACCCGAGCATTACGCTCGTTCCAGATCGTCCAAGAGACTAGCATTGTAAGTGAGGCCAAGGCTCGTCGGTTTGGGTTTTGCAAGCAGATTCGCTTTTCCCACCATTCCAAAACGGATCCATCCAAGTGCCAAGAGGAGGTGTCCATGTGCGCTAGACCAAATTCAAAGATGACCGAGTTCCATAGCCTTATGTGTTGGAGTTGTGTCGAATATAGTGTACAAGGTAGGTTACAGTTGGACTCTGAGTTGTATTGTGTTTAGATAGGATGTGAAGTCGTGTCCTAGTAGGACACTTGTATCCTGGGCCTCTCATATATAGCGGGGCTAGACACACGATGTAACCTATGCCAACATAATAGCACCGGAACGCAGGGGAAGCCGGCGGCATGTGCCGGTGTCCAGGGCGACCGGGTGCGGTATTGTAGCGGTGTCATAGGGAGGAGCGCCCATAGTCAAGTCCCGGGGATGTAGCCATATCGGTGAACCTCGTCAACAAATCTCGGTGTCGTGTTCGTGTGGATTGCTTGGTCCTCGGATGATCAACGGTATGCCTCGGATTTATTCTAACATTATGGTGTAGCGGCATTTGTAGAAGAGGTGTGCACCCGTCTTACCAACACGTTTGCAAAGCGGGCAAAGTCCACAGTTTTGCCAACCGCGCCGCTCTAATATGTCGGCTGTCCAAATCCGGTCTTGGATAGCCAACCAAGCAAAAAACTTGATCTTAGGAGGGGCCCAAGCCTTCCAGATCATAAAGTTCATAGGCGAAAGTGTTAGTCCAAGAAACTGAGCCTTGTAGGCGGTGGCCGCGGAGTAGGACCCATCGTTGGCGTGTTTCCAAATAATGTCATCGTTGGTTTGTTGATCCAAGTGTAGGTCATGCACAAACATCCATAACGTGAAGAATTGAAGGATGTGGGCACCGGAGACGATGGTGTTGCGACCGATCTTAAGAATCCAAGCATCTCCATGGAGGGCCTCACGCACCTTCCAGTTCTTGCGCGTGGAGGCCTCATAAATCAAAGGGGCAATGTCCTTCAGTTTCCGCCCAAGAAGCCATGGGGAGTCCCAAAAAGGTGTTTTGGCACCGTTGCCCAAAATGAATAAGAGAGAAGTGTTTTAGAGTGTTACAAATGACCCATATGCCCGGCATGGCAACTACTCGCGCACAAGAATACACCCCGGTTTTTTAGCTCCCGCGAGAACCCAAAGCTTGACGTCGTTGATGATAGCACGGAGAAGGACCGGAGGCGGTGCGGTCTTGTGTCGGAAGACCCGAGCATTACGCTCGTTCCAGATCGTCTAAGAGACTAGCATTGTAAGTGAGGCCAAGGTTCGTCGGTTTGGGTTTTGCAAGCAGGTTCGCTTTTCCCACCATTCTAAAACGGAACCATCCAAGTGCCAAGAGGAGGTGTCCATGTGCGCTAGACCAAATTCAAGAATGACCGAGTTCCATAGCCTTATGGTGTAGCGGCATTTATAGAAGAGGTGTGCACCCGTCTCGTCAACACGTTTGCAAAGCGGACAAAGTCCACAGTTTGAGCTGATGCATCACCAATGCTGGACAGCTTGCTAGCTGCTGATAATCCCCGTGACCTTCTGAATTAATGGTGATGATTAGTACTCCTATGTATATGTAGATACTGTAGCTGGTGTTACTAGGATGGTCGCTCGTGGATTTGGACGAGCCTAATGAGATCTAATTAGGTAAAGCCAGCCGACCTAATGTTGCCATCAGCTGGGCTCTGCACCTGTATATGCCGTGGACTGGATTGAGTTGCATCAACCGCTAATAATTGATTCTGAGGATGGCGATAATTATTCAGTGGTTCTAGGTATTTGGGGTGCTTAGGTTGTTATTAGTTCAGTATAATATGGTGGTAGCTGCTTTTGGTTGATAGTTCTTTGGATAGGTAGGATGACGTTGAAACAACCAGGCAGCTTTCTCTGTTTCCAGTGGGGGCAACTAGATTCTCATTCTCCCTTTTAGCAGCCCTTTTGCTCTCTGGATCTCTGTGGCTGTCTAATTAAGCCACCAAGAGGTTCAGAGTGTCAATACAGCAAAAGGACATGCAAGTACGTTTTTCCCGGGGCACATTCAACTCCCACTGTCTTAATTAAGTACGTACGTAGTACTAGTACTTTTCATTTCTTAACAAACTGGTAAATGGAGTTCATCTTTGTGTGTATCAGAGGACGCGCACTTCTCCGTGTTTTGCAAGTGGTGTTGGATAATAGTATATAATTCGGATGATTTTATTTCGTCAATTAGGCGATACATGCGGAAAAAACAAGAATAACATAATGTGTAATCAGTGGAATATTTAGCACGACAAGATTCACTCATTCTGGACTTATCTACTAAGCAAAAAACAACAACTATATGTTTCATTACAGGACTCCGCTCGATGGGGGACGGCTCGGGCTCGGGCTCCGGCTACTTCTCCGGCTTGACGAGGCATCGGGGAGGGGACGCCGGGGCCACCGACGACACTACGCAGTCCCCCGCCGCGGAGAGGGCAAGTGCCTGCGCCATTGCCGCATCGTAGCGAGCCTCCTCTTCCTCTGCTGCCTCGGCCCTGCATCGCTCGTCCTCCTCGCTCTCCCGGTAGACGGCCGCCTGGTAGGCGTCCTCGGCCACCTGGTCCTCCTCGCGGACGATGAGCGGCGGCGGCAGCTCGCTTCGGTCGACCTCGCGCACGCCCCGTCGCCTCGCCTCCTCGTGCTCGAAGACGGACCACCTCGCCCAGTTGGACGAGTCGGATGCGTAGGCGGGCTCGCGGTGCTGCTCCGGCGTCAACAGCGCCCGCCGGCGCCGCACCTCTTCCGCGTGAGCCCTAGCCGTCCACGGCGCCGCCGGCACTGGGATCCTATCTGGATCCAGATGCCAGTTGCGCGGCAGGGTCACGTCGGGGTACGGCAGAGGCTGACGGTGCCGCCAGTGCCACTCCGCCTGGTGCACTGGCACGTTCACGCGCTGCCTCTGCCGGTGAGGTGCCGGCAGAGGCGGGAGGAACTCTGCGGGAAAAGGGGTGGCGGGGGCCTTGGCCTTGCTGCTGCTGGCGTCGGAGAAGAGCCCCATCTCGTTGTGGTTCTGGTGGCTAGGGTTTGCTGGTGATGGGGGAGCAAAGCTTGCCAGATGTGGACGGCGAGTTTGGATGACACTAGTAGAAAACAGGGCTTTGGTCCAGGCCGGGTCAGCCCATTAGTCCCGGTTCAGTCCAGAACCGGGACCAAAGGGGGCATTGGACCCGGTTCGTGAGCCCAGGGGGCCGGCCGGGCCATTGGTCCCGGTTCATCTGGACCTTTTAGTCCCGGTTAGTGGGACGAACCGGGACCAATGGGCCTCGCTCCTGGCCCACCACCATTGGTCCCGGTTGGTGGCTGGAACCGGGACCAAAGGCTCCCCTCTAGTCCCGGTTCATGCCACCAACCGGGACCAATGAGGTGCCTATATATACCCCCTCGCGTAAAAGCAGAGCACACTGCTCTGTTTTTTTTCTGGCCGAGGGGGAGAGGGCCTGGTGGTGCTCTAGCTCACCTCCTATGCACACAAGGTGTTCGATGGAATGCCCGAGCCACACTACTTAAGCTTTCTCCTCTCCAAGCTCGACCTCCAATCTCCATTTTCCACAATATTTGTCTAGGTTTAGCGGTCCGTCACGGCCCGTCCCCGTCTTCACCGCCGTCGATCACCCGCGCCGAGCTCATCGCCGGCACCACCGTGGTGAGCCTCTTGTTCTTATCTTTTTCTGAAAGGAAAAATATTCTTACTTGTATGTTTACATAGATACTTGTATTATTTTCTTACTTTTATTATTGCATCTTATATAGTGCGATGGTTTTGGTATCCGCCCCCGTCGGCCCTCGTCCTGTCTATGATTGGTATATATATTATCTTTATAACTATTGGTTCATTTATTGTTTATAAAAATTATGCCGACCAACGTGACATAGATTTTATTTATGTAGGATGTATGTGAATCGGAAATGCCAACCGACCCTATTGTTGAGAGGTTAAATTTAGTTGAAAAAGAAAACAATTTGTTGAAGGAAAAAATAAAAAAAAATTGAGGAGGAGAAGATGATATTGGAGTTGCTTGTTGCGGATGTCGTCGATGATCACAAGATCAAGATGGATGCAATGCGCTTGAAGCTTAGAAAGATTAGAAAATATGCCATTCATACCGAGGCTTGGTATCATTATGCCGTTGGATCAATTGTTACCTTGGTTGCGATTATGACCGCATTTGTTTTTGCATTGAAATGTTTTACAATGTTCAATGTATGGTTTAATTAATTAGATGCTCTGGAGAGCTATATGTTGTTAGATGAGAACTATGTATGCACTTTGGTTTTAATGTGATGATGAACTTCTATTAATTTGGACACTTAATTATATATAATGCACGCAGATGAACCGGCAATGGATGTACGGTGACAGACACACCTGTGAGTACATTAAGGGCGTGCATGAGTTTCTCGATGCGGCTGAGGCAAACAAGCAGAATGGTTTTATGTGTTGTCCATGCACTGAATGTGGGAATACGAGGTCTTACTCTAACCGGAAAATCCTTCACTCCCACCTGCTTTACAAGGGTCTCATGCCACACTATAATGTTTGGACGAGGCACGGAGAAATAGGGGTTATGATGGAAGACGGCGAAGAAGAAGAGTACGATGACAACTATGTGCCCCCTGAATACGTTGATGCTGCAACGGGGGGAGCTGGTGAAGATCAAGAGGAACCAGACGATGTGCCCAATGATGCTGCAACGGGTGAAGCTGCTGAAGATCAAGAGGAACCAGACGATGTGCCCGATGATGATGATCTCCGCCGGGTCATTGTCGATGCAAGGACGCAATGCGAAAGTCAAAAGGAGAAGCTGAAGTTCGATCGCATGTTAGAGGATTACAAAAAAGGGTTGTACCCCAATTGC
>NW_021265362.1:9074-12516 GCF_002162155.2 Triticum dicoccoides
AAGATGGCAACACAAAGCTCGGTACCGTACTGGAATTGTTGAAGTGGAAGGCAGAGAATGCTGTGGCTGACAAAGGATTTGAGAAGCTACTGAAAATATTGAAGAAGAAGTTTCCAAAGAATAACGAATTGTCCGACAGTACATACGCAGCAAAGAAGGTCGTATGCCCTCTAGGATTGGAGGTGGAGAAGATACATGCATTCCCTAATGACTGCATCCTCTACCGCGGTGCATACAAGGATCTGAACGCATACCCGGTATGCGGTGCATTGCGGTATAAGATCAGACGAGATGACCCTGGTGATGTTGACGACGAGCCCCCCAGGAAGAGGGTTCCTGCGAAGGTGATGTGGTATGCTCCTATAATACCACGGTTGAAACGTCTGTTCAGAAATGAAGAGCATGCCAAGTTGATGCGATGGCACAGTGAGAACAGAAAGAAAGATGGGAAGTTGAGAGCACCCGCTGACGGGTCGCAGTGGAGAAAAATCGAGAGAAAGTACTGGGATGAGTTTGCAAAGGACCCAAGGAATGTATGGTTTGCTTTAAGCGCGGATGGCATTAATCCTTTCGGGGAGCAGAGCAACAGTCATAGCACCTGGCCCGTGACTCTATGTATGTATAACCTTCCTCCTTGGATGTGCATGAAGCGGAAGTTCATTATGATGCCAGTTCTCATCCAAGGCCCTAAGCAACCCGGCAACGACATTGATGTGTATCTAAGGCCATTAGTTGAAGAACTTTTACAGTTGTGGAATGGAAACGGTGTACGTACGTGGGATGAGCACAGACAGGAGGAATTTAACCTAAAGGCGTTGTTGTTCGTGACCATCAACGATTGGCCCGCTCTCAGTAACCTTTCAGGACAGACAAACAAATGATACCACGCATGCACACACTGTTTAGATGGCACTGAAAGTATATACCTGGACAAATGCATGAAGAATGTGTACCTGGGCCATCGTCGATTTCTTCCGACCAACCATCAATGTCGAAAGAAAGGCAAGCATTTCAAAGGCGAGGCAGATCACCGGAAGAAGCCCGCCATGCATACCGGTGATCACGTACTTGCTATGGTCAATGATTTACACATAATCTTTGGAAAGGGTCCCGACGGACTAGCTGTTCCGAATGACGCTGAGGGACACGCACCCATGTGGAAGAAGAAATCTATATTTTGGGACCTACCCTACTGGAAAGACCTAGAGGTCCGCTCTTCAATCGACGTGATGCACGTGATGAAGAACCTTTGCGTGAACCTGCTAGGTTTCTTGGGCGTGTATGGGAAGACAAAAGATACACCTGAGGCACGGGAGGACCTACAATGTTTGCACGAAAAAGACGGCATGCCTCCGAAGTAGTATAAAGGTCTTGCCAGCTACGCTCTTACGAAAGAAGAGAAAGAAATCTTCTTTGAATGCCTGCTCAGTATGAAGGTCATGACTGGCTTCTCATCGAATATAAAGGGAATAATAAATATGCCAGAGAAAAAGTTTCAGAACCTAAAGTCTCATGACTGCCACGTGATTACGACGCAACTGCTTCCAGTTGCATTGAGGGGGCTTCTACCAGAAAACGTCCGATTAGCCATTGTGAAGCTATGTGCATTCCTCAATGCAATCTCTCAGAAGGTGATCGATCCAGAAATCGTACCAAGGCTAAGGAGTGATGTGGCGCAATGTCTTGTCAGTTTCGAGCTGGTGTTCCCACCATCCTTCTTCAATATCATGACACACGTCCTAGTTCATCTAGTCGACGAGATTGTCATCCCGGGGCCCGTATTTCTACACAATATGTTCCCCTTTGAGAGGTTCATGGGAGTCCTAAAGAAATATGTCCGTAACCGCGCTAGGCCAGAAGGAAGCATCTCCATGGGCCATCAAACAGAGGATGTTATCGGGTTTTGTGTTGACTTCATTCCTGGCCTTAAGAAGATAGGTCTCCCTAAATCGCGGTATGAGGGGAGTCTGACTGGAAAAGGCACTCTTGGAAGTGACTCAATAATATGCAGGGACGGATATTCTTGGTCTCAAGCACACTACACAGTTCTACAGAATTCTACCTTGATGACCCCGTATGTCGATGAACACAAGAACAGTCTGCGCTCCAAACACCCGGAGCAGTGCGACGACTGGATTACATGTGAACACATCAGGACTTTCAACAGTTGGTTGGAAACACGTCTCAGAGGTGACAACACTGTTTGTGATGAGTTGTACTTGTTGTCTAGGGGACCATCTTTGACTGTATTGACTTACAAAGGATATGAGATAAATGGGAATACATTTTACACGATCGCCCAAGATCAAAAGAGCACCAGCCAAAACAGCGGTGTCCGCTTTGATGCAGCAACTGAGAGCGGAAAGGACACATATTGTGGTTACATAGTGGACATATGGGAACTTGACTACGGACCTGATTTTAAGGTCTCTTTGTTTAAGTGCAAATGGGTCAATCTGTCAGGCGGCGGGGTACAGGTAGACCCATAGTACAGAATGACAACAGTGGATCTGAAAAATCTTGGGTACACTGACGAACCGTTCGTCCTAGCCAATGATGTGACACAGGTTATCTATGTGAAGGACATGTCTACCAAACCGAGAAAAAGAAAAGATAAGAAAGCGAATACATCATACGATGAGCCAAAGCGCCACATAGTTCTTTCAGGAAAAAGGGACATCCTGGGAGTGGACGGCAAGACAGACATGTCTGAAGATTATGAAAAGTTTCATGAAATTCCTCCCTTTAATGTCAAGGCTGACCCAAGCATCCTGATAAACAATGAAGATTATCCATGGTTACGGCGCAATAAGCAAATGACACAAGCGAAAAAATAAGACTTTCTCCCGCAACTATTATGATGATACCATGCCAACTTTGTAACACACGAGTATGCTATGCCAACTTTTTCAGAGTTCATTTGAAAACTATGAATTTAGGTCGAATTTTCTCTATAGGTGCATCTATGTTCATTTTTTAGTAAAGTTAATCACAAACTTGTGATTCACACAAATTTCAAAGAATTCAAATTTTAGTTATTCAAATTTGAAAACTAATGACACTAACAAAAAGTTTGTAATTTTTCTAAAACTAATGACACTAACAAAGAGTTTATAATTTTGCTGACCTAAAAGCAAAAAGAAATAAAAAATAAAGCAAAAAACAAAAGAAAATAAATAATGTAGAAAACAAAATAAAAAATCTGGAAAACAAAAAAATAGCAACAATCAGTATTTTTTGTAAATAGAAACAAAATAAAATAAATAAAGCAACAAAGAAAACAAAAAAACTAAAAAAGTGTTTTCAAATTTGAAAACTAATGGCACTAACAGAAAGTTTATAATTTTTCTAAAACTAAAACCAAAAAGAATAAAAAAATAAAGCAAAAAACAAAAGAAAATAAATAATGCAGAAAAGAAAACAAAAAAATTGGAAAAATAGC
>NW_021265362.1:13040-18366 GCF_002162155.2 Triticum dicoccoides
AAACTAATGGCTATAACAGAGAGTTTATAATTTTTCTAAAACTAAAAGCAAAAAGGATTAAAAAATAAAGCAAAAAGCAAAAGAAAATAAATAATGCAGAAAAAACAAAAAAACTGGAAAAAATTTAAAAATAGCAACAATAAGTAAAGAAAACAAAAGATTTTTTTTTCAAATTTGAAAACTAATGGCACTAACAGAAAGTTTATAATTTTTCTAAAACTAAAAGCAAAAAGAATTAAAAAATAAAGCAAAAAACAAAAGAAAATAAATAATGCAGAAAATAAAAAAATTGGAAAAAAAATAAAAATAGCAACAATAAGTAAAGAAAACAAAAAAACAAAAAAGTGCCTTCTACTGAGCCCCCACGGTCTGAATACGACTAGAAACCCTACCATGTGCCAGGATTCAGGCCCGCAGGAGACCCAGTAGGCCCACAGGCACAGACAGTGGATTTAGGCCCGTAAGCCTGCAGTAGAGAGGAGCTCAAAGTGGTCGGCTCGACAAAGCTTATAAACCACTCCAAGCCCCTCTCGGCTAGCGAGGTGGGACTAAACATCCCACCGCACTACGCCAGTTCTAGCACACAACCTTTGGTCCCGGTTGGTGCCACCAACCGGGACCAAAGGGGGCATTGGTCACGGTTCGTAGCACAAACTGTGACCAATGCCCCCCTTTAGTCCCGGTTGGTGCTATCAACTGGGACCAAAGGCCGCCGCTTCCCGCCCTTTGGGTTGCTGAAAAGAGGCCTTTGGTCCTGGTTGGTGGCACCAACCGGGACTAAAGGGGGGCATTGGTAACGGTTTGTGCCACGAACCATGACCAATGCCTTTGCTATATAACTAGCACTTGTGAAAATTTCCATTCAGTTCGTCTTCCCCGCCCGACGCCGCTAGGCTGCCCCTGTGCGCCTCGCTGTTGCCGTTGTCGCCCCTGCCTCCGACGCCGTCCCGCGCCGCCCAGACGCCGTCGCCACCCCGCGCCGCCCCGACTCCGTCGCCGCGCGCCACCCCGCGCCGTCGCGGTCACCTCCCCGCGCCGCCCCGACACCGTCGCCTCCCCGCGTCGCGCCCCTACACCGTCGCCGCCCCGCGTCGCCACCCCGACGCCATCGCCGCCCCGCCTCTGCCTCGTCGTCGCCGCCCCGCGCCGCTGTCGCCTCTCGCTTTGGTCAGGGCCGTCACTTGTGGGACGTGGATGTAGTGTCCGACACCGACGGCCACATGTATCTCACACCCACGATACTTGCTATTTAGGGTTTCCTCTACCGCTCGGTGACCCTCGACAACCCTCGTTCCCGATAAAAAAAGAGGAAGACGAATAAAAAAGAGGAGAAGAAAGAATAGAGGAGTTCTTACTCCTCTATTCTTTTTTCTCCTCTTTTTTTTCTTCTTCCTCTTCTTTTTTTATCCTTGAAGCGTTGTCGAGGCCACCCCAAACCCTAGAGAAGAAGCGTCGAGGCCACCCCAAACCCTAGAGAAGCAGCATCGAGGCCACTAATTAATATTAGTTCTACGTTTGCCACTAATATATCCATCTGTCATGTTTGAATAATAATTGCCATGTTGTACATATTTGTAGAAACTATGGACACCGCCCGAGACGAAGTACAAGAAGAGTTGTTGGGGGACATAATCGCACGAGGAAGTGATGCCGTCTGCTCGTTGTTTCTCAACGACACCCATGGTCTGGAAGCAGCTGACTATGATTATGATGGCTCCGGTGACCTAATGCCGGTGCAAGAAGGAGACCGTGAGGACGACTCCGGTGACCCAATACCGGTGCAAGAAGGAGACCGTGATGACGTCTCCGGTGACTGAACCGAGTCCGGCCGGGTATATATATTAGTTAAGCTTCTGCTGACTAGCTAATTGATGCATTCATTGTTTTGGTATGTACACATATTAATTAAGTCTTTGTTCTTTTTTCTAGCCCTCCGGATCAAGCACAACTTCGGTAAAGAGACGAGGCCCGAAGAAAAAGTTGAGCTCGGATGAAAAGTTTGAGATCATAGCAATCGCGCCCGACGGCCAACCGATTGAACCCGTCCAGACAAAGAGCGCATTTGTTGCTCAGTGTGGGGTTTTGGTTAGGGACAAGATCCCGATCAGCATCCAACAATGGTTAAAGCCGGCTACAGAAGACCCTGAGGTGTCTTATGTCAATGATATGCAGAAAAATGATCTTTGGACTGAGCTGAAGTCAAATTTCACCCTACCGCCAGAGGATGATCCGGAGAAGCTAGTTAAAGAGCAATTAATCAAGTCTTTTGCTCTTAAGAGGATGGCAGAACTATTCAGGAGGTGGAAGAAAGAGCTGAATAAGTTTGTCGAAAATAAAGAGACACCAGAATTCAAGGGCAGATATGAGAAGATCAGAGATCACTGGCCCGCATTTGTGGCCCACAAGACATCGGAAAAGAGTAAGAAGATGTCGGCGACAAACAAGCAAAATGCTGCGAAGAAGAAGCATCACCATCGCACGGGGTCAGGTGGCTACCTCGTAGCCCGGCCTAAGTGGGCCAAGACTGAGAATGATCTGGTTGATAAAGGGATCGAACCAGAGACAATTAACTGGCCAGACCGTTGCCGGACTTGGTTCTTCGGGGCTGGCGGAACCTTGGACCCTGTATCAGGGAAGTGCATTTGGACGAACGATCAAATGGACATACCAGTCAAGAAGCTTCAGCAGTATATCGAAGCAGCGCAGCAAGGGATGTTCTTTCCAGACAGAGAGAATGACGAGCTCACAATGGCCCTCGGGAATCCTGAGCACCCTGGACGGACACGAGGCACGCCAGGCTCCATTCCGTGGAAGGTTGGGTTTCTGGACGCAGGCGGTTACAAATGCCAGGAGAGGAGGAAAAAAGTGTAGCAGACCCAAATGCAGGCGCTGCAAGCAAGGGTACAAGCGATAGAGGAACGAGAAGCAAATCACAGCAAACGAACTGCCGAAGCTTCCCCCGAAGCTACCCCGCCATCTCAGCGGAGAAGCAGCGTGGCTTCCACCGAGCTGCTTCAGCCGGAGCATGTCTTGACGGCTCCTACCAGCTATCCCATGGATGCTATCACGGAGTCTCAAAATTGCCACCTTATGACGCAATGGATGAATTTGAAGGTCAAGGCGGCTGTTGGCTCTGTTTATCCTACTGAACCCGGCGCAACTTTTCATTGCCGGCCGATTCCAGAAGGATATGCTAGGGTGATGGTGGATGAAATAACGGAGGGATTTGAGGACCTCCAGCTTGACCACCCTACCGGTGAAGGGGAGACCAGGCTGGGTTCTGCTCTGAAGACTCCATGCCTATGGCAGAAAGAGCTCATCAACCTTCCGAACTGGACGCCTCCGCCTTCTCCTGCTCCTCCGGCGAGTCAGGGCACTCCGCCTCCTCCACCGCCTCCTCCTCCGGTGAGTTAGGGCACTCCGCCTCCTCCACCGCCTCCTCCTCCGGCGAGTGATGATCAGGGCACTTGGTCGGCTCCTTCTCCGGCGCGTGGCGGCACTCCGCCTCCTTCTCCGCCTACGTCGGCGCGCCTGAGCAGCCAGCCTCCTCCTTCTCCGCCTCGTCAGCAAGGGCAGAAGAAACCTGCCGCTGCTCCGGCTGCTCCGGCGCGTCATAGTCCTTCTCCGCCTCGTAAGCAAGTAAAGAAGACAACCGCTCCGTCTGCTCTGCCGGCGTCTAGCAGTACAGCCAGAGGCGGGAGGACATACAGATTCGGTCCTTCTCTAAAGACTCCAGAGAAGTTACCATATGAGAGGACCCCGGAGGAGAATGCCGAGATCGCGCGAGAATAAGTGAGGAACTTCTTTGAAGGGGTGAAAGCAAAGAAACATCCACCTCCGAAGGAGAAGGTAGATCCGGTGAAAGCGAAGCGCACTCTGGCTGCCTTGACAAAACCACCCAAGTCTCCGCCGAAAGGAAACTATGAGCGCATTATTGGAAAGGAATTTGTCGAAGCGGAGCGGTCGGGAAGTACTGTCAGTGATCAAAGGCTGAAAGAACGACGAGCTGGGAAACAAATTGCACAGCTCGGCGAACAAGCGAAGCAATCATGCCCCCCGCTCAAGGTGCCTAGCGACATCATCGCTAATGATCCGAGAATGGTGCCCGGGTATAGAAATCTTGGAGATTACCTGCCCGACGATGTACATTATGATTTCATGGAGGTGCAGATACAAAGATACGAGTACGGGAAGCCTCTCGTCAAAGATGATAGATCTCTATCAACGATGATGCGAAGATTGCATGATTGGTACTTGAAAATCTACAGAGAGTCTGGGGGGAGGAGTACTTTGTATGTGAGAGTTAAAAAGGAGCATGACCTCGTTGGAATTGATCTGTTGCCTATTCCGTTTGAGGAGTTCTTTCAGTTTTTCAAGCAACGGTCACCTGCTACTGTCTGTAAGTAGTACTACTTCTGTCATTAAGTCTCTCTATATAGCTCAACTCTTTCATTGCATGTATTTATAATTATCCTCACTATATTATGCAGATTGAAGATCGCCGAATTGAAGAAAAGACAAGTCGGTGATATTGGGTTCATTAACACATATCTCATAGATGAAACTGAGGTTAAATTTCATCCCGCAGATACCGAGGCCAACTTGCTACGATCGTTGGTAATAAATGAAAACAAAGATATAATACTCTTTCCTTACAACTTCAAGTGAGTGTTACTGTCTTGTGCGTATTCGGTTTCCCTTATATATTAGTCAAGGTTATAGTAATGTAATTGATGAGTTATGCATGCGTGTGCAATTTTCACTATATTCTCCTAGAGATTAAGCTTGAGCAGGGACTAGTAACCGTCTTAGACTCAAGACGAAAAGATCCCCAGGACTATGCGGACATGACTCAAATGCTCGAGAAGTAAGTTAAATCGATCATTATCCACCACATCAGCAACTTTGTTCATTTTCTGATATATCAAGTAATTGTTTTCTTTGTCTGGCAGGGTTTGGAAAAAATTCATCAAAAAAGCTCTGGGACTCCCGAAGAAGCTGCAATTTAGACACCCGAAAGTAAGTACTATAGTAGCATGTTCTGCGCATCTCCTATTGATTCAAGCGCTAGTTTCATCAATACCATTTGGCATTCTTGATTATCAGTTTGATTGACCTCTATTTCTTGTAAAGTGGTTGTGGCAGGAACAAGGGAATAATTTATGTGGATACTACATTTGCGAGTCCATCCGCCACACGACCTGTGAGCGGGGCTACTCTGACGAACAATATGAAGTGCGTCAATAACAACATTCACAATTTTATTTTATTCATATATATATATATATATATATATATATATATATATATATATATATATATATAT
>NW_021265363.1:0-509 GCF_002162155.2 Triticum dicoccoides
TGGCTCACCACTCGGTAGGATTTTCAAACACTTAGGCGAGTACTAGACTGCAGCTAAGCCCCTGAGTGGGAGGGTCGCTGTCCACTCGGTAGGATTTTCAAACACTTAGGCGAGTACTGGACTTCAGCTAAGCCCCCGAGTGGGAGGCTGGCTCACCACTCGGTAGGATTTTCAATCACTTAGGCGAGTACTGGACTGCAGCTAAGCCTCCGAGTCGGAGGCTGGCTCACCACTCAGTAGGATTTTCAAACACTTAGGCGAGTACTGGACTACAGCTAAGCCACCGAGTGGGAGGCTGGCTCACCACTCGGTAGGATTTTCAAACACTTAGCCGAGTACAGGACTTCAGCTAAGCCCCCGAGTGGGAGGGTCGCTCTCCACTCGGTAGGATTTTTCAAACTTAGGCGAGTACTGGACTGTAGCTAAGCCTCCGAGTAGGAGGGTCGCTCTCCACTCGGTAGGATGTTTCAAACTTAGGCGAGTACTGGACTGCAACTAAGCCTCCGAGT
>NW_021265363.1:1343-2794 GCF_002162155.2 Triticum dicoccoides
CCCCCGAGTGGGAGGCTGGCTCACCACTCGGTAGGATTTTCAAACACTTAGGCGAGTACTGGACTGTAGCTAAGCCCCCGAGTGGGAGGCTGGCTCACCACTCGGTAGGATTTTCAAACACTTAGGCGAGTACTGGACTGCAGCTAAGCCCCCGAGTGGGAGGCTGGCTCACCACTCGGTAGGATTTTCAAACACTTAGGTGAGTACTAGACTGCAGCTAAGCCCCTGAGTGGCAGGGTCGCTTTCCACTCGGTAGGATTTTCAAACACTTAGGCGAGTACTGGACTGCAGCTAAGCCCCCGAGTGGGAGGCTTGGTCACCACTCGGTAGGATTTTCAATCACTTAGGCGAGTACTGGACTACAGATTAGCCTCCGAGTCGGAGGCTGGCTCACCACTCAGTAGGATTTTCAAACACTTAGGCGAGTACTGGACTGCAGCTAAGCCCCCGAGTGGGAGGCTGGCTCACCACTCTGTAGGATTTTCAAACACTTAGCCGAGTACTGGACTTCAGCTAAGCCCCCGAGTGGGAGGGTCGCTCTCCACTCGGTAGGATTTTTCAAACTTAGGCGAGTACTGGAGTGTAGCTAAGCCTCCGAGTGGGAGGGTCTCTCTCCACTCGGTAGGATTTTTCAAACTTAGGCGAGTACTGGACTGCAGCTAAGCCTCCGAGTGGGAGGGTCGCTCTCCACTCAGTAGGATTTTTCAAACTTAGGCGAGTACTGGACTGCAGCTAAGCCCCCGAGTGGGAGGGTCGCTCTCCACTCGGTAGGATTTTCAAACTTAGGCGAGTACTGGACTGCAGCTAAGCCTCCGAGTGGGAGGGTCGCTCTCCACTCGGTAGGATCTTCAAACTTAGGCGAGTACTGGACTGCAGCTAAGCCCCCGAGTGGGAGGGTCGCTCTCCACTCGGTAGGATTTTTCACACTTAGGCGAGTACTGGACTGCAGCTAAGCCACCGAGTGGGAGGCTGGCTCATCACTCGGTAGGATTTTCAAACACTTAGGTGAGTACTGGACTACAGCTAAGCCCCCGAGTGGGAGGCTGGCTCACCACTCGGTAGGATTTTCAAACACTTAGGCGAGTACTCGACTGCAGCTAAGCCCCCGAGTGGGAGGCTGGCTCACCACTCGTTAGGATTTTCAAACACATAGGAGAGTACTGGACTGCAGCTAAGCCCCCGAGTGGGAGGCTGGCTCACCACTCGGTAGGATTTTCAAACACTTTGGCGAGTACTGGACTGCAGCTAAGCCTCCGAGTCGGAGGCTGGCTCACTACTCGGTAGGATTTTCAAACACTTAGGCGAGTACTGGACTGCAGCTAAGCCCCCGAGTGGGAGGGTCGCTCTCCACTCGGTAGGATTTTCAAACACTTAGGTGAGAACTGGACTACAGCTAAGCCCCCGAGTGGGAGGGTCGCTCTCCACTCGGTAGGATTTTCAAACACTTAGGC
>NW_021265364.1:0-5603 GCF_002162155.2 Triticum dicoccoides
CGTCTCTACTCTATTTTAAGTCACCTATTGGAGATGCTTTACGTGTGTTCATTTTCTCCATAGGTGTCACCGCCTCCTTCAAATACTTACCCCTAAGTGTATGCATGTGAGGGCAACTATTGGTGGTGCACGAGTCAGGTGAACGTGCGACCTGGTGCAGCTTAGGCCATTTGCGAGCGGGTGCATGGGATGGGTCGGTGACATTTAGGATGGTCTGGCTAAGCCATTCGACCGGTTTTTGTGCGGAGAAAAGGACGGAAACAGGAAAACGGTGACATAGCATAACCATGGCGGGGCTTTTCTTCACCCTCGATTTAGCAGATTTTGTCTCCTACAATACTATTGGAGCAGGAATTCAAAAGTTTTGGCTTTCTATTTTGCATGTTTGCCGTGGTTGTGTTTGTGGAAATTACTTCATCTATCGTTTAGTAGAGAATTTTCTGGGTCTTGTAATTCGTTTGGTAACCGTTCTTCTGTTTGGTTTATCAGCCTAAAGCAATTTGCCAGTTTGTCGGCATAAGCCGAGTAGGTGGGCTTCTTTTCGTTTGGACGTGTGGTGCTTATGAGATCGCAAACAAACTACAAAGAAAAGGACATGTATGTGGTGTACTTTATGCACTGCTTCTCTTGCCACACGTGTTATCCTTATCTTTATATATATATATGATTGATACTTTGTCAAAGGCAACATGTCCTAGATTGCATCTACTTTTCATAGCAGCCGCACCAGCTGGAACAGTATAAGGCACATATCCATCGTGGGCATCACAATCAGGTCTATCTTTACGTAGCTGTGACCACTCGGCGCATGCATGCATCCACGTTTCTCACCGTCAAGTAGCAGCCGTAGGAATCCACGTTTCTCACAGTCAAGTAGCAGCCGTAGGAATCCGGTATATTGATCTTATGCGTACTACTCCGTCGGTGCGGTGTCCACTAGATCGACTTTAAGATCTGCTCTTCACTGAGAATGTTAGCAGCCGGTTGAATCATTTTTAGTATACAGGCCATGGCGCCTTTATGTTCTCCCCCGCTAGTTCAAGATCCATGTGTGCATTCATACTGCATTTTTAGCAGCCGAGAGGAGTCACCTTCAACTACAACACATTATTAGAGGATATGGACGAAAACGTCACATGATACTCGGATGTCAACACATTACCATTAGATTAGATACACATGTCTCACCTCCATGCGCGCCCCCATGCTTTATACCATGCTAATTAATTGTATGTGAGTAATTAAATGTGTTGCTGCCTTTGGAAATGTAGTTGCGTTCAGACACAAGAAGAACATAAAGTATTTGTAAGGGCCTCCTGTAAGTTGACAGGATAATTCTCTATCTCTGCCAAACGAAGCTAGTAATCACAATGCGCCATGAATCTAAATTTGGTCTCGCGAGGGTGAGCTAACTCCTATTCAGATGGCCATGGTTCTAAGTGGAGAAAAAGAAGAGAAATAAAGGACAACTACCAGGCAGCCTACACTCGAACCCATGGTGAGGATGCGAGGAAAAAGAATAGGAGAACACTCTGTGTTGTGGGCCCTGGAAAGCTCTAAATAACAATATCTATTACCGAACATTATGCATATACGTAGCATTCATAATAAAATCTACCTTTCTTTTGCTATTTTTCATTTCTTGCAGTTCAGTTAGTAATCAAAGTTTTGCCTGATTTATTAGTTTAATGGAATATGTAGGTTTTCCGTCATAGTTCGAGTACGACAGTGCTTTCTTGTCACAAGTTTTAGCGTTATCCTCGTATGATTGATACTAGGCCAAAGACAATGCTGCCTAGATTGCATTGATGTTTCATAGCAGCCGCTCCAACCAAAACATTACAAGGCTAGATTATCGGAAAGGCACAGATCCATCATGGGCGTGACAACGCACAGCTATAGCAATCAGGTATATCTTGCATAACACACATA
Source organism: Triticum dicoccoides (assembly GCF_002162155.2). Classification (NCBI taxonomy): domain Eukaryota; kingdom Viridiplantae; phylum Streptophyta; class Magnoliopsida; order Poales; family Poaceae; genus Triticum; species Triticum dicoccoides. The sequence continues at coordinate 1,933 of NW_021265364.1, forward strand.
GATGCATGGATGACACATGTTTTTTTAGGGGATGCATGCACGACACATGTTAGCAGCCCGACAAATGCTGGTGGGATGCACGTGAGTTCAAGACAATCAACTCAGCAATTGTGCTGATGCATTCATGTTTGTTGCTTTGTTAGCAGCCGGCAGAGTCACATTAAGCTATAATGTATTTTTAAGATATATGGATGAAAACATCACACGGCAGTCACCATTCAAATAGTCATTTGCGATGGCAACTAAAAGATTTAATAAATTTGTTGAGAAATATAGGTGCGCTTTGACACAAGAAGAACATAAAATATTTTAATGCGCCTTCTTTGAGTTAGTGCCACACATATCTTGTTCCATGTCCGCCAACCGAACCTAGCAATGGCTGTGATAAGTAGAATTAATATATGATAAGTGGTAGCATACTATCTGTTAGTGGTCCGCCCATGATGCACTAAGCAGCACTATCGGGATGGTGGACAATTAAACAAGAAAGGATAGAGAGAAAACAACTGATGGGTCTATGCAATTAAGTACTTCCTCCGGTCCTTTTTACTCCACATATTACGTTTGTGTCAAGTCAAACTTTGCAAAGTTTGAGAAAATTTGTATTGAAAAGTATTAACGTCTATAAGAGTAGGGCATTTTGGAGACCGAGCTCCATGGAACCCTTTATTTTGAAAAATTCAAAATTCATAAATTTTGGTTTCAAAAAATTCTGAAAAATAATACACAAGTATGCAAGGATGTAAAATGTATGTGTGGGAAAATTCAGGATGAAATACCTTGAATTGTGAGCTGCACAAAAAAACAAAATCATGGACTTTAAAGATGAACAGTACATATGCTAAAAAGCCCCAAATTTGTCTTTTTTGTGTAGCTAACGTTTTAATGTATTCTGACCTAAAAATTTGCACACATGTACATTATGTATCTAGGTATATGTGTATTTATTTTCAGAATTTTTTGAAACTGAAAAGTTTGAATTTTGAAGCTTTCAAATAAAGGCCTCCATGGAGCTCGGTCTCTGTTTGGCGTTTTCGCTACAATACCAAATATATATACTATGAAACTACATTTCATAATGAATCTAACAATGTTGATTTGACATTGTGAATGCTAATACATTTTTCTAAAAGTTTGGTCAAGGCAGAGATATTTTGACTTCGGACAAAACTTATATGTGGACTAAAAAGGACCGGATGGAGTAACAAGAAAGCCATGTGACTTAAGATGCATCACTAGGCGACATACTGAATGAAGTGGGAGTTAGGAAGATGACACTGTATATTAGTTGCCACTGCTTGAGCACGTTTTCCTTCTTGGAGGCGTCGTTTTTTGAGAACCTCTTCTATTGTCCGGGTGTTGTCTTCGGTGGTGGTTAGATTGTCTCTGTTGCGTGTTTTTTATCACTGCGACGGGGTCTTTGTTTTTATATTTCTATCTTTTTTATTTTTGTTTTTGGTTGTGTGCATCCTTGATGTCTTCCGATATCTTGTTGGTGCAGCGGACGGGTGTAATTGGTATCTTCGCGATATTAATATATTCCATTTTTCGAAAAAAAAAAGTTGCCACTGCAGTCCGCAGAGATGATTAATCAGAGTTCTAGGATAGCGGAGTTTTACAACAAATCAGTGACACTGAAAGTGAGAGCAGACTGAAAAGAGAGAGTGATTTCTTATGGCCTATAGACTATAGGGTAATAGTCTCAATATAGTGGATAAACCACTGCTCCCAAAAAATGTGGCAAGAGAGATTACCGTTCAGAAAATGAATGACTGAGATAATTGTTTTTTATGAATCTTACCAGTAGGGTGCACATTTCCTTTTGATTCATAATCAAAAACCAGTTTATTTTATGAGAAAAGTTGGTCCGTAAACTAAACCCGATGCGAACAGTGCAAAACCTTAGATAATAAAAAATCACCAAGCTACATTTGGCCTAGAGCATGCCAAGTCAGTAACCTAATGCTGATTGCACGTTAGACGCACCTACGAATGCTTGGGCGAGGCCGTAACTATTAGCAAAGTCGGTCCAAATGACCCAGATTTCATTAGATAAACCTAGCAGTACATCTTCCAAAAGAACCAAAAAGAAAAAATAAGAAGAAACTATAGGTCAGTCCTTGCATTTTACACGGAGGATATCAAACCACGAAACTAGATTGAAATTTGGTCCGTACAACATGCATCAATACAATAACTAACCCATCGCCACCAGGGGCAATTTAAAAAGTGCAAACTTCGTGTTTTGGTACAATCAGTAGTTTGTGCCATCCACCATAATATATTGCAAGTTCAGCGAGGTTCTTTTATTCTTATTGGTGCAATGATACATATTGGTATACTCAACAAAAGTACAGACATATCTACGTGGCAATGCACGTCCATCTATGTCTATGTGGCATGGAAACCTCCACGGGAAATAGGTATCAATTGTAGGTCATATTTTCTTCCAACGATGATCCCGTATTTCTCGGTCATGTCCAAAAATTGCGGGTTTGCCTTGCCAGGAAGCACCCAGTCAAAGTGGTAGAGAAGATTTGCCAAAGCAATCTCCATGGTTGATGTGCCAAAAAGTATCCCAGGGCACTGCCTCCGACCAGCACCGAAGGGGGTGAATTCAAAGTATGTCCCGTTGTAATCCATGTTATTGTTCTCAAACCTTTCAGGCTTAAACTCTTCAGGGCTTTCCCAACAATTTGGATCCCTGGAAACCGCAAAAGCATTAATGTATATATTGGTGCCCTCAAGCATGTCAAAACCCATAACTTTACGGTCTTCCCTGGCCCTGCGGGGGATCAAAGGACCAGGTGGATGCAATCTAAGAACCTCCTTAATGACCATCCGCATGTAGTGGAGTTCAGCGAGGTCACTATTAGTAATCACAGCTCGATCTTGACCTAGAACCTCTCGGATCTCAAGCTGTGCTTTCGCCATGGTTTGGGGATGACGAATGAGCTCAGCCATAGCCCACTCCAAGGCAACTCCCGTGGTCTGAGTGGCACCTGCAAATATGTCCTGAAAAAAATGGTTGTGGTATGTATGTTTATAGATTATAGACGTATATGTAGTAGTATGAAACAAAAAATCAATTCATAACCAACAATTTATGTTTATTAATGACAAAAGTCGACATTAAGACATGTATGAAAGGATGAATCTAGGTTTTTTTTTGCATTTAAACTTTGCAGATATGATATCACATAATCAGTTAGCTATGCAACATGAATTGTAAAGATATAGGCAAATTAATAAGAAGTATAAAGAAAATTACTCACAAACAAGACGGCGCCTATACTCTCAGTGGTCATAGGGAATGTGAACGTGTCCTCCTCCTGCAGCCTGAGCAGCACGTCCAGCAGGTCGTCGTCGTCGTCGGTGCTGGAGGCACCGTCCTGTGCGGCAGCTCGCGCCGCCTTGCGCCCCTCAATGACGTCGGCATTGATACGCTGGATGTGGCCATAGCTCCTCCTCATGTGGCGCTCGCCGTTGCTCAGCCACCGAACCAGCCACGATGACGGGAAGAGGTCGACGAGGCAGAAACCACCTAGCAGCACGAACGCCTCATCCAGCTCCCGGAGGTACTCCTCCTGCTGCGGGAACTTGCCGCCGAACACCGCCCGTGACACCACGTCGTTGCTGAGCGCCATCACCTTCTCGCTGACGTTGACGGC
>NW_021265365.1:0-1638 GCF_002162155.2 Triticum dicoccoides
TGAAAAATAGCAAAAGAAAGGTAGATTTTATTATGAATGCTACGTATATGCATAATGTTCGGTAATAGATATTGTTATTTAGAGCTTTCCAGGGCCCACAACACAGAGTGTTCTCCTATTCTTTTTCCTCGCATCCTCACCATGGGTTCGAGTGTAGGCTGCCTGGTAGTTGTCCTTTATTTCTCTTCTTTTTCTCCACTTAGAACCATGGCCATCTGAATAGGAGTTAGCTCACCCTCGCGAGACCAAATTTAGATTCATGGCGCATTGTGATTACTAGCTTCGTTTGGCAGAGATAGAGAATTATCCTGTCAACTTACAGGAGGCCCTTACAAATACTTTATGTTCTTCTTGTGTCTGAACGCAACTACATTTCCAAAGGCAGCAACACATTTAATTACTCACATACAATTAATTAGCATGGTATAAAGCATGGGGGCGCGCATGGAGGTGAGACATGTGTATCTAATCTAATGGTAATGTGTTGACATCCGAGTATCATGTGACGTTTTCGTCCATATCCTCTAATAATGTGTTGTAGTTGAAGGTGACTCCTCTCGGCTGCTAAAAATGCAGTATGAATGCACACATGGATCTTGAACTAGCGGGGGAGAACATAAAGGCGCCATGGCCTGTATACTAAAAATGATTCAACCGGCTGCTAACATTCTCAGTGAAGAGCAGATCTTAAAGTCGATCTAGTGGACACCGCACCGACGGAGTAGTACGCATAAGATCAATATACCGGATTCCTACGGCTGCTACTTGACTGTGAGAAACGTGGATTCCTACGGCTGCTACTTGACGGTGAGAAACGTGGATGCATGCATGCGCGGAGTGGTCACAGCTACGTAAAGATAGACCTGATTGTGATGCCCACGATGGATATGTGCCTTATACTGTTCCAGCTGGTGCGGCTGCTATGAAAAGTAGATGCAATCTAGGACATGTTGCCTTTGACAAAGTATCAATCATATATATATATAAAGATAAGGATAACACGTGTGGCAAGAGAAGCAGTGCATAAAGTACACCGCATACATGTCCTTTTCTTTGTAGTTTGTTTGCGATCTCATAAGCACCACACGTCCAAACGAAAAGAAGCCCACCTACTCGGCTTATGCCGACAAACTGGCAAATTGCTTTAGGCTGATAAACCAAACAGAAGAACGGTTACCAAACGAATTACAAGACCCAGAAAATTCTCTACTAAACGATAGATGAAGTAATTTCCACAAACACAACCACGGCAAACATGCAAAATAGAAAGCCAAAACTTTTGAATTCCTGCTCCAATAGTATTGTAGGAGACAAAATCTGCTAAATCGAGGGTGAAGAAAAGCCCCACCATGGTTATGCTATGTCACCGTTTTCCTGTTTCCGTCCTTTTCTCCGCACAAAAACCGGTCGAATGGCTTAGCCAGACCATCCTAAATGTCACCGACCCATCCCATGCACCCGCTCGCAAATGGCCTAAGCTGCACCAGGTCGCACGTTCACCTGACTCGTGCACCACCAATAGTTGCCCTCACATGCATACACTTAGGGGTAAGTATTTGAAGGAGGCGGTGACACCTATGGAGAAAATGAACACACGTAAAGCATCTCCAATAGGTGACTTAAAATAGAGTAGAGACG
>NW_021265366.1:0-1558 GCF_002162155.2 Triticum dicoccoides
GGATGATCGGCCACATTCAGCAGACATGGGGGCTGAACACCGTACAAACCCCTACCATTATCTATGAATATAATGTTGCTTGTGTTGCACAAGTCCAGATGGGTTATGTGAAGAGTAACCTCACAAAGCATATAGTCCCAAGTTCTTCTATGGACATGAGCTGCAGCAGTTGAACGAGGTGAGAGTTTTGCATACTAAGTCCTGTGACAATCTTGCTGATATGTTCACTAAATCATTACCGGCATCAACCTTAGAGAGGTGTGTGCGTGGAATCGGTATGATGAGACTTAAAGAGATGCAAGGTTCAGGGGGAGAAACTTCACAAACTCGTCGCTAAAATCTCAATCCTGATGATCGAGTACTCAACTTGATGGTTGAGTGGATTGTACTCTTTTTCCCTTGAGTGAGTTTTCCTGATGTTTCTCACACGAGGTTTTTGACGAGGAAATTCGTGCAATACAACAACGTATACTGTGTGCTCTTTCTGCATATTTTTTCCCATTGGGTTTTTCGGAGTTTTGAGGCATGGATATACGGATAATTACCCAAGGGGGAGTGTTGGGAAACCGGGCCATCCGGGAGGGTGGCGGCAGCCGCGTGCAAATCGCACGGGCTGGCCCCTCCCGTTTCCCCTCTTTACGTTAAGTGGGTACTTATCCCTTGACCCCTTAGTCCCTATATAAAGCAACAAGGAGCCATCATTATAACACTTGATCATTGATTAATAAAGCTGGTCTCCTCCATATCTCTCTGTGTCATTTACTTTCGCGTGTTCGACTACTTCGACTACTTCGTCTACGACGCTCGCCCTGGCTCCGCAACCTCGGTCCGGACTCGCCGACGGAGTTGCGGAACACCCCTCATGAGTCCATGAACACGTCTAGGCGAGTCCGCGCTAAGGGTCCGGTCACTCTTTTTTGTCCGTTGTAATCACAAGTCTCAAATCTCACCACCTATTTTCATGCTACTACATCATGCACTTAGAAGAGGTACTATCAACGCCGGTCATAAAACTTACAATAGATGTTCACGCATGTAGTTGAAACAAATCAACATAGCCTTCACGATATTTATGTTCATGGTGGATTATATCCTACTCATGCTTGTACTCGATGTAAATTAATTTTAATGCATGTTCATGACTGTTGTCGCTCTCTCAGTTGGTCGCTTCCCAGTCTTTTGCTAGCCTTCACCACTAAGTGGGAATACTGCTTGTGCATCCAAACTCCATAAACCCCAAAGTTGTTCCATATGAGTCCACCATACCTTCCTATATGCGGTATCTACCTGCCGTTCCAAGTAAATTTGTATGTCCAAACTCCAAACCTTCAAATAAAATTCTGTTTTGTATGCTCGAGCAGCTCATGTTTCAACTAGGGTTGTTTGTATCTTCCATGCTAGGTGGGTTATTCTTAAGAGGAGTGGACTCCGCCCCTCATTCACGAGAAAATGGCGGTAACCGGGATGCCCAGTCCCATGATCAAAAAGATCAAAGAAAATCAAAATAATTAAACAAAACTCCCCCATGGCTGTTGTTAGTTGGAGGCACTCGTTGTTT
>NW_021265367.1:0-928 GCF_002162155.2 Triticum dicoccoides
GATGAATTATAGAACAGTGCACATATCCAAATCAATTAGTGTCTTGGGAGAGCGCGGAGAGGATCAATGATCCATGATCCGTGGTCCTATTGCTCTGTCTCTCGAACTTACGGCAAGGGCCAAGAATGCCCGGCCGTGCCTCGTAATTATCTCACAGGTACCCTCCAGGTCATCCTCAGTCACAAGAGACTATCAGGAACTCAGGTCCACCTCTACTGGGGTGGTACCACCTGTCCCTTCAGTCCCACAGAAACAGTTGACGGGAACAGGTAAAGGTAAGTGTGTGTCGATAACACCAAGGAGGAATTGTAGGAATCACCCTCGATCGATTCCCACTCGATGTAACCATCAAGGTGAACTTGGAGGAATCACCCTCGGTAGGTTCACACTTGAAGAACTGCACGACAGAGTCAATATTGGGAGTGGTGAAGGAGGAATCACCCTCCATAATCCACAACCGATTAGCTACACTACAGAGATATTATCAGGAGTGCATTTCGAGGTATCACCCTCGGCACTCGATAGTATCTCTACAGAGTTGTACAACTAAGGGGGGGGGGTGCAGTGATGTGTTGGTCTCAGTACGTCGATCACATTGATCGATTCATTCGGTAATAAAGTGGGGGCAACAGGGACAAGGCGAAGGGTCACTGATGGATCACTAACCAACCTATACTAAGCATATAGGATATCAGGTAAAGTAACAACCGCAGGTTACAAAAGCAGGCTATGCATCAGAATAGGAGTTATCAACAACATTAGCAAAATCGAATGCAAGCATGAGAGAGAAAGTATGGGCGATATAGGAATGATCAAGGGGCTTTTTCTTGCCTGGAAGCTCTGTGAAAAAGGGCTGATCGTCAGGTGTGTAGTCATACCTAGGACCATCGTCAGTCTCGGGGTCTACCGGAGAGGAGAGGGGGAGAAA
>NW_021265368.1:0-635 GCF_002162155.2 Triticum dicoccoides
ATCAAATACCAAGATCTCGTTAAGCGTGTTAAGTATCCGCGAATGCCGAACAGGGCCAGGCCCACCTGTCTCCTAGGTGGTCTCAACCTGCCCTGTCGCTCCGCCACAAAGTAACAGTCGAGGGCCGTCGGGAACCCAGGCCCACCTCTACCGGGATGGAGCCACCTGTCCTTTCAGCCCCCTCGTCAGAATCACTTGCGGGTACTCAATGAGCTGACCCGACTTTAGTCACCATCTGTATAGTATGTATGTATGTATAGTATATACCCGTGATCACCTCCCAAGTGATCACGGCCCGATAGTATAGCAAGGCAGACTGACAAGAATGTAGGGCCAATGATGATAAACTAGCATCCTATACTAAGCATTTAGGATTGCGGGTAAGGTATCAATGACTGTAGCAGCAATGACAGGCTATGCATCAGAATAGGATTCACGGAAAGCAGTAACATGCTACACTACTCTAATGCAAGCAGTATAGAGGAGAATAGGCGATATCTGGTGATCAAGGGGGGGGCTTGCCTGGTTGCTCTGGCAAGAGAGATGGGTCGTCGGTGACGTAGTCGTCCACAGGGGCATCAGCATCGTCACGGGGGCTACCGGAGAGAAGAGGGGGGGAGAAACAGTAAATACAT
>NW_021265369.1:0-878 GCF_002162155.2 Triticum dicoccoides
CACTTTCCAACCCAATTGGAATCACCTTCAAATTCGTCCGGAGCGTTGAGTTGTGGACGAAACAATCTGATGCTGCAGCAGAATCCGAGTCAAACTACAAGTCCAAAGGTATTACATCACCTCCACTTGGGCCCATTGGCCTTGTACGACCTAGATTTAGTTTTAGGCTGCCTTGGGACGTCCTCCCACCTCCTTGGCCGCCACCCCTTGCTCCTATATAAGTAGATCCATCTAGTAGCTTTTCCTTGGGATTTGTTTAGTTAAAAGTTAGCCATTGCAACTTCGTGTACTTCGTTTGTGTCCAACGACCAGACCAAGACCGCTTCCGGATCCCCACCATTATCAATACTTCATATATATTCGCAATATTCAGATTGCTTTATCATATTCTTGCTCGTTCTTCGATTGCTTGCAGGAATAGACCTTCGTGGTCAGGCTGACCGTGCTTCCAGCATCGTCAGTAACCTCTCGGAGTTGGTTTAGCGATTGCTAAGGCGCAACGTCGTGCACGTTTGTAGTTGGATCGTCAAAGTCGTCTCCACCAAATCGATAGTTATCATCTCATCGAAAGATCGGGACACCCTCGCCTCTATCAAGTGGTATCAGTTTTCAGGTTGCTCGGTGAGAATTTCCAGTTTTCCTAGATTAGATTTATTTTCTTACCTATTGTCCAAGAAAAAGCCACAAAAAAGAGTTAGATCTATTCATCCTTGGTCCAAGCCAGTCTGAGCCTTTGCAATTTTCTTTTCATTGCTTGCATAGTTGAATTATCGGTTGCATCGTCGTGTCGAGTTGCTGGTCTTAGTGTCTAGTTCGTTTAGAGTTTCGAGTTCTGTTCACATTAGTCACGCCACCGCTGCATCATTATCTCTTCCGCT
>NW_021265370.1:0-1048 GCF_002162155.2 Triticum dicoccoides
GTCAAGTACAAGAGCTTCTCGACAAAGGTTATATACGCGAATCCCTTAGTCCTTGTGCTGTTCCTATTATTCTAGTGCCGAAAAAGGATGGTACATCACGTATGTGTGTTGATTGTAGAGGCATTAATAATATTACTATTCGTTATCGTCATCCTATTCCTAGGCTAGATGATATGCTTGATGAATTGAGTGGCTCTACAATATTCTCCAAAGTTGATTTGCGTAGTGGCTACCATCAAATTCGTATGAAATTGGGAGATGAATGGAAAACAGCATTTAAAACTAAGTTTGGATTATATGAGTGGTTAGTCATGCCTTTTGGGTTAACTAATGCACCTAGTAATTTCATGAGATTAATGAACGAAGTTTTACGTGCTTTCATTGGACGATTTGTGGTAGTTTACTTTGATGACATATTGATTTATAGCAGATCTTTGGAGGAACATTTGGAACATTTACGTGCTGTTTTTATTGCTCTACGTGATGCACGTTTGTTTGGTAACCTTGGGAAGTGCACCTTTTGCACCGACCGAGTATCTTTTCTTGGCTATGTTGTTACTCCACAGGGAATTGAAGTTGATAAAGCCAAGATTGAAGCTATTGAGAGTTGGCCGCAGCCCAAAACGGTCACACAAGTGAGTAGTTTTCTTGGCCTCGCTGGATTCTATAGGCGTTTTGTGAGAGATTTCAGCACCATTGCTGCACCTCTCAATGAGCTTACAAAGAAAGATGTGCCTTTTCTTTGGGGTACCGCACAGGAAGAAGCCTTCACGGTATTGAAAGATAAGTTGACACATGCTCCTTTACTCCAACTTCCTGATTTTAATAAGACTTTTGAGCTTGAATGTGATGCTAGTGGAATTGGATTAGGAGGTGTGTTATTACAAGATGGCAAACCTGTTGCATACTTTTCTGAAAAATTGAGTGGGCCTAGTCTGAATTATTCTACTTATGATAAAGAATTATATGCTCTTGTTCGGACTTTAGAAACATGGCAACATTATTTATGGCCCAAAGAATTTGTTATACATTCTGATCATGAATCATT
>NW_021265371.1:0-2342 GCF_002162155.2 Triticum dicoccoides
GTGGTGGATTAATCGTCTGCTTAGCCGGGTTTGATCGAGGAGCATGCCGTGCATGGATTTTTGAGATTGTCGTGGCTGTGTTGTGCTTTAGCGCTACCTAGGTTGGATGCGTGAACGCTTTTGGTGCAGCTGCAATTTGACTTGGTGGAGCTGGTACCTTCTGATGGTGTTTGGGTCTGTTTGTTGAAGTAATGAAGCTTTTATGTTGGAATTGCCGGGGGCTCGGGAATGCCCCGGCGATTCGAGCTTTGCTGGATGCCCGGTGGAGCTGTTTGCCCGATGTGTTGTTTTTGTCGAAGAACCACCTAGAAAGCTATCCGGCAGAGTGCTTGAGAGATCTTATGAGCACCCCGCAGAAAATACATATTATGAAGAAGCAGAAATCTGATATTGGTACATCAAACAGCTCATCGGCGACCTCATTCGAGGAGGATCACCGCCCGCAATGAAAATCATAAGTTGGAACTGTCGGGGCCTTCTTGGTACCTCGACGGTTCAGTTGCTGCTGGACATCCAGAGGCGACATAGGCCGGATGCATTTTTTCTGTTGGAAACGCATTTGAATGATGTTAAGGCAGAAGAGTTAAAGAGAAAACTAGCCATGGATGAGATGATGTGCGAACCAAGTGTTGATGGAAGAAAGGGTGGACTGCTTTTGGTCTAGAAGAAGGAGGTTAGGATCTACTTCCGGGCTTCCACTCTTGATTTTATTGATGTGACAGTGGAAGAACCAAATGGAGAGGTGTGGAGGATGACTGGTATCTATGGAGAACCGGGCTGGGATTGCAAGGAGCGCACGTTTCGTCTATTACGCGACCTGCATGCCCAATCTACCCTACCATGGACTGTACTTGGAGACTTTAACGAGATACTTTTCTCCTTTGAAATAGAGGGATGAGTCCCAAGACACCATTCGGGACTACAAGCATTCCAAGATGCTTTGTCTGACTGTTCTCTAGAAGACATTGGCTACATCGGTGACACTTTCACATGGTTTCAAGGGGGCCTCAAAGAGAGGCTGGATCGGGCCGTCTCCAATGCTGCATGGATGGAATTACACCCTCTGGTAGGGTTGAGAAACATGGAGATGGGGAAGTCTGATCACCGGCCCATATGCTTGGACACTGACTATTTAGCAGGGGTCGTGGCGGCAACACCAAGACGTGAATGCAGATTCGAAGCAAGGTGGCTTGCTGAGGAGACCGTTGAGGAGATTGTGAGAACATCCTGGTTGAAAGCAGGCCAACATGGCCTGGGACCCTCGGCTAAATTGATACAGGAAGCTATTCACAATGACTTCCATGCATGGGACCGTACAGTACTGAAAGGACCTCGTTACCGGCTAAGGAAGGCTTAGCAAGATCTCTAGAGTCTAATGCGTGTTCCCTTTTCTGTCGAAGTGAAGATGAAGCAAAAAGAGCTCTCGGTCCTCGTTGAAAATTTGCTTGACCAGGAGGAGGTCTACTGGGCTCGGTGAGGCCACGCCAATTGGCTTCGCCACGGAGATCGGAACACTAAATATTTTACCCAGTTTACATCTGCTAGGATAAGGAGAAACCTTATAAAGAAACTAAAAAATAATGACAACGGGTGGGCTGAGGGTAATGATAACCTCAACCCCCTTATTCGTGATTATTTTGGTGGCCTGTTTAACTCGGAACTGGTGGATGTTGATAATGATTTGATGTAGGCAGTAAAACCGAGCGTCACTACGGAGATGAACAGGCTCCTCACCTCACCGTTTTCCAGAGAAGAGGTACAGAAGGCGTTGTTCCAAATTGGCGATATGAAGGCGCCTGGGCCAGACGATCTACATGCGATATTCTTCAAAAGGTTCTAGCATATTTTAGGGGAAGAACTAACTGATGAAGTACTTGATGCAATAAATAACAAGAAAATACCAGAAGGATGGAATCAAACAAACATTGTCGTAATCCCCAAAGTTAATAGTCCGGAGGTAATTACGCAATATATAGACCCATTAGCTTATGTAATGTGGTGTATAAGATCATTTCCAAGATGTTGGCTAATAGACTGAAAAAGATCTTACCGGACATAATATCACCTACACAAAGTGCTTTTGTTCCAGGAAGGCTTATACCAGATAATGTGCTAGTGGCATATGAATGCTTTCGTACTATAAAAAATAAGACCCACGGAGCTAATGGATACTGTGCAGTTAAGGTTGACATGCTAAAAGCCTATAACCGAGTGGAATGGGGTTTTTTGAAACAGATTATGATCAAGATGGGCTTTCATGTGGAATGGATGGAGCTGATCATGGAATGTGTCTCCTCAGTAAGCTATAGAGTAAAATTTAATGATACTGAGACTGATGAGTT
>NW_021265372.1:0-2066 GCF_002162155.2 Triticum dicoccoides
ATGGTGTACAGAATTTTTATCAAATTGCCATGGTCTACCAAGTAATAAGGAACATGCTTGCATAGGTACCACATCACAATCAACATAATCAGCATATGTAGAGATACTAAAATGCACACGAACAGTACGTGTTACCTTAACCTTGCCGCTGTTGTTGAACCATTGGATGTAGTAAGGATGTGGATGTGGTCTTGTGGTGAGAGAAAGCTTCTCCACCATCTCCATGCTAGCCAAGTTGTTGCAGCTCCCTCTGTCTATTATGACGCGCACAGAACGTTCCTTCACAACTCCCTTGGTATGGAACAAATTGTGCCTCTGATTTTGCTCAGCTTGTGTGACCTGCACACTCAAAACACGTTGAGCAACTAAACATTCATACCTGTCAGCGTCTTCAGGAGCCATGTATTGCGTCTCATGATCAGAATCATCTCCACCATGTTCTTCACGTGTAATAAGGGCCAATGTCTCCTCATCATAGTCACTAGCGGACTCATATCCACCATCCGCGGTAGCAATCATCACACGCGGAGATTTGCATTCTCTCGCATAATGACCTCCTCCCTTACAACGACGACAAATAATATTACTTGTGTGCCCTGTTGATGCCCTGGAAGAAGAAGAACTCTGTGCAGGCCCAGCAGGTGCGCTCTTGGCAGATGATAGAGGCGAGGGTCCCGATCTTTCGATGAGATGATAACTATCGATTTGGTGGAGACGACTTTGACGATCCGACTACAAACGTGCACGACGTTGCGCCTTAGCAATCGCTAAACCAATCTCCTGAGGTTACTGACGATGCCGGAAGCACGGTCAGCCTGACCACGAAGGTCTATTCCTGCAAGCAATTGAAGAACGAGCAAGAATATGATAAAGCAATCTGAATATTGCAAATATATATGAGGTATTGATAATGGTGGGGATCCGTAAGCGGTCTTGGTCTGGTCGTTGGACACAAACGAAGTACACGAAGTTGCAATGGCTAACTTTTAACTAAACAAATCCCAAGGAAAAGCTACTAGATGGATCTACTTATATAGGAGCAAGGGGTGGCGGCCAAGGAGGTGGGAGGACGTCCCAAGGCAGCCTAAAACTAAATCTAGGTCGTACAAGGCCAATGGGCCCAAGTGGAGGTGATGTAACACCTTTGGACTTGTAGTTTGACTCGGATTCTGCTGCAGCATCAGATTGTTTCGTCCACAACTCAATGCTCTGGACGAATTTGAAGGTGATTCCAATTGGTTGGAAAGTGCACGAAATCTAGTTTCCAACAAAAAAAGAATCACCCAATTCGGAGTCCGTATGAAAAACTTGTGTGCGTTTTGAGTCAGGTATGTCTTTGCAGTCCGAATCTGAATCCAGAACGTGAGAGACTTGGACTCTATCTTCTCTTGGGCCAAAAGTGACGTGAGAGAACTTTTTGGACAGCAAATAAACATCTCTTTCTTCCTTATCTTCATATGTGGATTGTACAAATGTCCCATACACCTGCAATTAGACAAAACACAAAAGTGTGTGAAGTATTTTTGTTCTGGATAACATAAATAGATTATTGAATAGTTTGCACTAGAAATCACCTGACAAATATGCATATATGCAATATTTTTGCTCATATCCAAGGTAGTCATGTCCTCATCATCCTCCCCTTCTTTAAAATAAAGCCGTCCTCGGCGTTGCTTAATCTGAAATGTGGCTAACAAAAGAGACAAGGTGTACATGTTGTATATGTAGATGTCATCCATTTTTACTTCCCTTGATTTTTGCATATATGACACATGAATAGATGAGTAACTTGCATAGTTCATAAAATCTAAAGCCAAAAAATTAGCACAAGAAGTAGAAGGCATGAAAATATTGCAACTCAGTTTGCACATATAAGTGAAGCTCTTATTCATTTCAAAAGATTGACAATGTTCATCATTAAACCATCCCAACATTGGTGAATAAACCTTACTTGCATCAAATTTACATGCTACAACATGCTTAAATAAGCAAACATGCAATAAGTCATTCAACACAGAATCATCACCAAGATTAGAGGTCATATCAAAATGATTAAACATTGGTTC
>NW_021265373.1:0-1067 GCF_002162155.2 Triticum dicoccoides
TCCCTTAGTCCTTGTGCTGTTCCTATTATTCTAGTGCCGAAAAAGGATGGTACATCACGTATGTGTGTTGATTGTAGAGGCATTAATAATATTACTATTCGTTATCGTCATCCTATTCCTAGGCTAGATGATATGCTTGATGAATTGAGTGGCTCTACAATATTCTCCAAAGTTGATTTGCGTAGTGGCTACCATCAAATTCGTATGAAATTGGGAGATGAATGGAAAACAGCATTTAAAACTAAGTTTGGATTATATGAGTGGTTAGTCATGCCTTTTGGGTTAACTAATGCACCTAGTATTTTCATGAGATTAATGAACGAAGTTTTACGTGCTTTCATTGGACGATTTGTGGTAGTTTACTTTGATGACATATTGATTTATAGCAGATCTTTGGAGGAACATTTGGAACATTTACGTGATGTTTTTATTGCTCTACGTGATGCACGTTTGTTTGGTAACCTTGGGAAGTGCACCTTTTGCACCGACCGAGTATCTTTTCTTGGCTATGTTGTTACTCCACAGGGAATTGAAGTTGATAAAGCCAAGATTGAAGCTATTGAGAGTTGGCCGCAGCCCAAAATGGTCACACAAGTGAGGAGTTTTCTTGGCCTCGCTGGATTCTATAGGCGTTTTGTGAGAGATTTCAGCACCATTGCTGCACCTCTCAATGAGCTTACAAAGAAAGATGTGCATTTTCTTTGGGGTACCGCACAGGAAGAAGCCTTCACGGTATTGAAAGATAAGTTGACACATGCTCCTTTACTCCAACTTCCTGATTTTAATAAGACTTTTGAGCTTGAATGTGATGCTAGTGGAATTGGATTAGGAGGTGTGTTATTACAAGATGGCAAACCTGTTGCATACTTTTCTGAAAAATTGAGTGGGCCTAGTCTGAATTATTCTACTTATGATAAAGAATTATATGCTCTTGTTCGGACTTTAGAAACATGGCAACATTATTTATGGCCCAAAGAATTTGTTATACATTCTGATCATGAATCATTGAAACATATTAAAAGTCAAGCTAAACTGAATCGTAGACATGCTAAATGGGTTGAATTCAT
>NW_021265374.1:0-1664 GCF_002162155.2 Triticum dicoccoides
AATGGAGCATCCATCAATAGATTCTTGTCACCAGTCATGTGGTTTGTACATCCACTATCGAGGACCCACTCAGTGGCTTTGGGTTGATCATCCTGCAGATGAATTAGTGCAACTTACAAACTCATATACTTCATCAGTGAAGAATATGACATCAATTCATCAGATCAATTTCATCAAGTAAAAGAACTGATTAAGCAATATGAGGACGTGAGAAATGAAAGTTCATTTCTTCATGATTAGCCTGCGTCCTTTCAGGCATGCTCAGGTCTCTAGCAAATTCTTTAGATGATTACGTGCGTCTGGAGACCTGACCCTACAGAAGAGATTAGTTCTTTTTCTTCACCACCCACATCTGAAGGGGTGGCAAAAAGTTCATCATTCTGCGAGCTCCATACTAGAAGGATGGCATAGAAGCCAGTCCATTTCGTTTCACATAAGAGGGGTTAGAGTAAGCATAAGAGTAAGCAGAGAAATTCTTCGAGGACTTATGGACACAATGATTTGAAGAATAATGCACATATCCATAATCCTTAGATCTTCCCTGCGAAACAGACGGGTTAGCACGATGATGTTCATATGAGGACTTTGATCCATATGAAGAATTTGGTCCATATGAAGAATTTGATCTGGGGTTCCTATTCTTCACAGGTGGCGTCATGATGACATTCACCTGAAGATTTTCAAGGCATCTTTCGGGAACCCAGATTTTCTTCACAGGGGAGCCGTTCCTACAGTTAGTGCCAACATATCTAGCAAATACTTCGCCTTTCTGATTTTTGAATAGCTTATAGTTGGAGTCAATTGACTCATCATCAGAATGAGGAGATTCACATGCAAATCCAGATAAGTTATATGGATTAACTGGAGGTCCCTTTGCAGCAACCCATGTAGTTTTGGGGTACTGCTCAGGCTTCCAATATGTACCATCAACATTGAGTTTCCTCTCAAAGGCGATACCCTCTTTCCTAGGGTTCCTGTTGAGGATTTGCTTTTTAAGCACATCACAAAGAGCCTGATGCCCTTTGAGGCTTTTGTACATGCCTGTCGTGTACAATTCCTTCAGCCCTACATCGTCAGTGATACTAGCAATGTCCTTAGATGAGGAATTAGTGATAGCAGAGGCATGTGAAGAATTTGAAACATTAGCAGCATTTGAACATTCAGGTGAAGAATTAGCAGATTCACGTTCAATGCACTTCAAGCATGGAGGAACAAATTCTTCCTGAGATGCGCTGATTTGTTGAGCAAGTAATGAATGGCGCTCCTTCTGAAGATCTTCATAACTCACTCTTAGCTTCTCAAGGTCTTGCTTTCTTTGAAGAAATTCATAAGAAAGCTTCTCATGATCCGATAAGAGAGTGTTATGATGACTTTGAAGTTTGTCAAGCTTGGACTGAAGTCTCTCAAGATTTTCAGTCAAAGTTTCAGTGTGATCCATTTCTTCACCCAACATATCATCACTTTTATTTAGGATGTTTTGAACCTTTTCTAAAGCCTTTTGTTGTTTAGTGGCAATATAAACAAGATTTGTATAGCTAGGTTCAAAATCATCATCAGATTCATCATCACTCGACTCGGATGAGGAACATTCGGTTACCTTGGCACCTTTTGCCATGAGGCATGGTGCAGAAGATGATGGTTCAGGTTCGAAAGTCATCGTCTTG
>NW_021265375.1:0-2429 GCF_002162155.2 Triticum dicoccoides
AATGGAGCATCCATCAATAGATTCTTGTCACCAGTCATGTGGTTTGTACATCCACTATCGAGGACCCACTCAGTGGCTTTGGGTTGATCATCCTGCAGATGAATTAGTGCAACTTACAAACTCATATACTTCATCAGTGAAGAATATGACATCAATTCATCAGATCAATTTCATCAAGTAAAAGAACTGATTAAGCAATATGAGGACGTGAGAAATGAAAGTTCATTTCTTCATGATTAGCCTGCGTCCTTTCAGGCATGCTCAGGTCTCTAGCAAATTCTTTAGATGATTACGTGCGTCTGGAGACCTGACCCTACAGAAGAGATTAGTTCTTTTTCTTCACCACCCACATCTGAAGGGGTGGCAAAAAGTTCATCATTCTGCGAGCTCCATACTAGAAGGATGGCATAGAAGCCAGTCCATTTCGTTTCACATAAGAGGGGTTAGAGTAAGCATAAGAGTAAGCAGAGAAATTCTTCGAGGACTTATGGACACAATGATTTGAAGAATAATGCACATATCCATAATCCTTAGATCTTCCCTGCGAAACAGACGGGTTAGCACGATGATGTTCATATGAGGACTTTGATCCATATGAAGAATTTGGTCCATATGAAGAATTTGATCTGGGGTTCCTATTCTTCACAGGTGGCGTCATGATGACATTCACCTGAAGATTTTCAAGGCATCTTTCGGGAACCCAGATTTTCTTCATAGGGGAGCCGTTCCTACAGTTAGTGCCAACATATCTAGCAAATACTTCGCCTTTCTGATTTTTGAATAGCTTATAGTTGGAGTCAATTGACTCATCATCAGAATGAGGAGATTCACATGCAAATCCAGATAAGTTATATGGATTAACTGGAGGTCCCTTTGCAGCAACCCATGTAGTTTTGGGGTACTGCTCAGGCTTCCAATATGTACCATCAGCATTGAGTTTCCTCTCAAAGGCGATACCCTCTTTCCTAGGGTTCCTGTTGAGGATTTGCTTTTTAAGCACATCACAAAGAGCCTGATGCCCTTTGAGGCTTTTGTACATGCCTGTCGTGTACAATTCCTTCAGCCCTACATCGTCAGTGATACTAGCAATGTCCTTAGATGAGAAATTAGTGATAGCAGAGGCATGTGAAGAATTTGAAACATTAGCAGCATTTGAACATCCAGGTGAAGAATTAGCAGATTCACGTTCAATGCACTTCAAGCATGGAGGAACAAATTCTTCCTGAGATGTGCTGATTTGTTGAGCAAGTAATGAATGGCGCTCCTTCTGAAGATCTTCATAACTCACTCTTAGCTTCTCAAGGTCTTGCTTTCTTTGAAGAAATTCATAAGAAAGCTTCTCATGATCCGATAAGAGAGTGTTATGATGACTTTGAAGTTTGTCAAGCTTGGACTGAAGTCTCTCAAGATTTTCAGTCAAAGTTTCAGTGTGATCCATTTCTTCACCCAACATATCATCACTTTTATTTAGGATGTTTTGAACCTTTTCTAAAGCCTTTTGTTGTTTAGTGGCAATATAAACAAGATTTGTATAGCTAGGTTCAAAATCATCATCAGATTCATCATCACTCGACTCGGATGAGGAACATTCGGTTACCTTGGCACCTTTTGCCATGAGGCATGGTGCAGAAGATGATGGTTCAGGTTCGAAAGTCATCGTCTTGGGTGATTCCTTGAAATCCTCAAACCAGGGATCATGACAAGTTTGATGACCTTCATAACATCAGAGATTTGGTCCCAGATAAGATTCGCATTGCAAAGATGCATAATGCGCCTGAATTCATCTCTGGATAGGCAGGAACAAATGATATCCTTTGCCATGATGTCAAGTTGAGTGTACTTGCGAATATCATCAGTGTCCGCCATCTTGCATAGATCGGTAAGACCAATCTCAGTGACGGTCCACAGCTCGCTGTTCATTGCCATGAGGCGCTTCCTCATCATGGCCTTCCACTTGGGATAATCATGACCGTCAAAGATGGGGCATGTCACTTTCTTCATACCTGCGGTCGACATAACTAAAACTCCAGGCAGTTAAACCAAAATCACACAGAACAAGGGAGTACCTTGCTCTGATACCAATTGAAAGTGCGTTATATCGACTAGTGGGGGTGAATAGGCGATTTTTATGAAATTCTTCATTGAGGAATTTGCCGGTGAGGAAATTCCTTAGCGAAGAACTACTAGCAGTGGAATAAGTACTCAAAGGTAAACATAACAGAATACAAGCATAGTCATCATGATGAAATGAAGACAGGCACAGAGTACAGGAAGCGTAATCACAGGATAACACAGGATGAAGACAAACAGACTGAAGAAATTGAATTGAGGAAATTGAGAAAGTTTTCAATCAAGGTATTCTAACACAGATATGAACAACATACAGCACAGTTATGAGGAAATGAAAGAGTTGAGGAAATAGAAGCAGT
>NW_021265376.1:0-964 GCF_002162155.2 Triticum dicoccoides
AAGGAAAAGCACTTTAAAAGGCCATGTTTGAGTTTGAAATTTGAATCTTTGATTCAAATTTGTTCAAACCCTTCTGGTTTTAGTCGCATTAGCCCAACACACTCATATTGCCATGTTTCATGCATGCATCATATTGTTGCACATTGTTTGGTGATGGTTGTGTATCGGTGTCCTTTGCGACAGGTTCTGCCTCCGAGGAGTACCGTGATTACCCTAACGAAGAACCGTATCAGTGCATCGAACCATCAGGCAAGCAACCAACCATTTGATCATATCGATACAATCCCATGTTCTCGCTCCTGCTCTCTTTTACTGCATTAAGACAACGCATTTCAAACTGCTGTGTGCTACGGTAGTTGAACCCATTTCCTCTGCATGACCTGTCATTGCCACAGTAACTAGATGAAACCCACTAGCATGTGTAGGAGTTGTATGAGCCATATGTATGTGTTGTTCCTACCTTGCTATGCCTGCTATGCTTAGCGTCGTGTCAGGTCTGGTTCATCTGGGTGATGGACTAGAGTGAAATGATTATGTCGGTAATGAGAGTGGTGTGGTGAACACGATTTGGTAAAGGTATCGATGAGAGGCCATGTAGGAGTACATGGTGGGTTGTTTCATTGAAGCCGACCTTAAGCACTAAGATCTGTATGTGTGATTTAAGAATCAGCTACTACCATGCATTGGGCCCGAAACCAATGGACCCTCTCGGCTTCTTATTCACCCTAGTTCTCCGTCCAGGAGTTGCAAGTAGTTTCTGGTGTTTGTAGCCTACTGGAGGCCGTGGACAGCGCTGACCGTAGGGGTGGGCTGTGATGCGGTAGGTACGTGGCCGGGTGTACCGAATACCCATTAGGTATCTCGGGAACCCTGTTCACATCGTTCGGGGCCGTATGGGAAACCTCGGCCGGACTCCCTGCGGATGGAACCTGGATAGGCGATAAACCTGGACTGGAGGCTTAGG
>NW_021265377.1:0-846 GCF_002162155.2 Triticum dicoccoides
AAGTTGGGCCAGGCCAGGGGCCAGGTGGGGTGGGGGAACTGGCTGGGCCAGGGGGGTTTTCCCCTCCCTCTCCCTTTTTTTTCTTTCTTTTCTTTTATTAATTTTCTTTTCTGTTTTTAGATTATTTAAAATGCCAAATCATTTTACAAAAATTAGTGCACCCCACCATAATTATGTTAGCTATTTTAGACAACCCCCGAAATTTTTTTTAGTTTTGGTTTTGAAACTTTTTATCTTTGCTCTTGTTTTGATTTTTGTTTTAGAACGGGTTCGGATCTAACGCGAGTTTATCCACAGTAACCGAGGTGACGTGGCAACATTAGTGGGGATTACTGTAGCTTAATTACCCGGGCGTCACAATTCTCCTCCACTACAAGAAATCTCGTCCCGAGATTTTAGGATGTAGAAGGAAACAGTGCGGGGTATTCATCACGCAGGCGATCCTCGCGTTCCCAGGTGGCTTCGTCTTCAGAGTGATTCGACCACTGGACCTTGAGGAACTTGATCGCCTTCTGGCGTGTGCGGCGTTCAGCTTGGTCGAGAATGCGGACCGGATGCTCTTTATAGGAGAGGTCCTGTTGCAATTCGAGCACTTCATGATCCACAGCTCGGATTGGGTCCTTGAAGCAACGGCGGAGTTGTGACACATGGAACACATCGTGAACCTGAGAAAGGTTCGACGGAAGCTCCAGTTGATATGCCACTTTTCCACGCCTCTCGAGAATAGTGAATGGGCCAATATAGCGGGGAGCTAGCTTGCCCTTGATCCCGAAGCGGTGAGCACCCTTCATTGGTGTAACGCGAAGATAGGCCTTCTCGCCAGGTTGATAGACCATGTCTTTATGA
>NW_021265378.1:0-958 GCF_002162155.2 Triticum dicoccoides
TGGCCCGCTTCTTGGAGTATAAGTCATTGTTTTGGGGTCCCAGAGTGATTTCAACGATTGACGAACCCCGTGGTGTGTTTACGTCTCGGTCTTTAGCACTCGCGGTTTTGGCCGATTCTGGCCCGTTTCATTGACTATTACTCACCGTTTTGGGGTCCCGAAGCGATTTCCATAGTTGTTGAACCCCAAGGTGCATTTCCATGTCGGTCATCAACACTCACAGTTTTGGCCGATTCTGGCCCACTTCTTGGACTATTACTCACTGTTTTGCGGTCCCGGAGTGATTTCAACGATTGATGAACCCCGTAGTGCGTTTACGTGTCGGTCATCAGCACTCGCGGTTTTGGCCGATCCTGGCCCGTTTCATGGACTATTACTCACCGTTTTGGGGTCCCAAAGCGATTTCCATAGTTGTTGAACCCCAATGTGCATTTCCGTGTCGGTCATCAAGACTCACAGTTTTGGCCGAATCGGGCCGCTTCTTGGACTATTACCCACAGTTTTGGGGTCCCGGAGTGATTTCAACGATTGATGAACCCCGTTGTGCATTTACGTTTGGTCATCAGCACTCGCGGTTTTCGCTGATTCTTGCCTGTTTCATGGACTATTACTCACTGTTTTGGGGTCCCGAAGCGATTTCCATAGTTGTTGAACCCCAAGGTTCGTTTACGTGTCGGTCATCCACACTCACAGTTTTGGCCGATTCTGGCCCGCTTCTTAGACTATTACTCACTGTTTTGGGCTCCTGGAGTGATTTCAACGATTGACAAACCCCATGGTGCGTTTATGTGCCGGTCATCAACGCTCGCGGTTTTGGCCGATTCTGTCCCGTTTCATGATCTATTACTCACCATTTTGGGGCCCCGGAGCGATTTCCATAGTTGTTCAACCCCAAGGTGCGTTTACGTGTCGCTCATCAATACTCAAAGTTTTAGCCGATTCTGTCCCGCTTCTTGGA
>NW_021265379.1:0-2411 GCF_002162155.2 Triticum dicoccoides
AAAAAAAAATACATTGGCATTCAACAGTCTGGGGTCGTCAATTTATTTGGTGTAAGATTGTTTATTCTAAGATTTTTACATTATTGATTCTCAAGTCACCAGGCCAGGTAATCCCAGGTTATGATGTTATTTTGTCATTAACATTTTCAGTTGATGTTAATAAAATTATTCACTTTGGAGATATTTGGGAGAAGTATGCAAACAACATTTTTTTAATCATGATTGCATAATCTGCATCCAGAAACTATTGCATCAAGTTTAATTTCTATATCTGTCAAAAAGTAGTGCAGTAGCATATACCTTTAATAAAAATTACACTGAAGCAACTAATAACTTCTGACTGACCTGTTGCCATCTTCTCATATGTAAAAGTACACATATTTCTCTCAAATTTATGCAATTGAATAACAGTGTGCCAACTACTTTGTTGGAGATTGTCGTCAAAACATGCTATTTTGGGGTTTTCTCAAGATGTCATATTTATGATTTCCTCATGGTGTTTGAGCGTGACTTTGCTCCGTAACTATATATTTTTAGTCATTTCAGATTTGTTATTGTTTTGGGAAGTTGACAAGTCGAAGACTCTCTATTTATTGTAAATAGAAGGGACCCTAATTCAAATGATGAATTTGAAATAGAATAGGGAATTTGTCTGTATGCTCAGTAGAAAAGTTAATTGTATGGAAAAGTTCAAAAGCTTTCGCAATGTAACCAATTGTTTATTATTTCTTCTCCTTGCATTATCAAACTTTAATATATTGTCTCTTTATGTAGTTTGGCATGCTAATGTACCAGGACATTGTTCTAACTTTTTGCTATACACCGGTAAGAAAAATTACAAGTTCCCGCAGCAACGCGCACCTAGTTAATAAAAAACGGAAGCACGGTGGTTCGGTTATGGGTCGGCAAAAAATTTGGAGGGATAGGATCGATGCCCACAACAGATTGATCAGGCATTATTTTACGGAGAATCCCACATACCCCGAGTCATATTTTCGTCGCCGGTTTAGGATGAGCACCGAGTTGTTTAGGCGCATTGCAGAGAAACTAGCGAGCCATGACCGCTTTTTTCAGCAATCTGTTGTGGGCATTGATCCTATCCCTCCAAATTTTTTGCCGACCCATAACCGAACCACCGTGCTTCGGTTTTTTATTAATATGCATAGCTAGGATCATTGCAAGATCCTCCTCCTCTTCCATATCAAATTCTTCTTCGGAAGAATCATACGACGAACTCATCTACAATGTTGAATACTATGCTATAAATAAAAAACTACAATCAACATGCACGAAATTCATGGCTTTTGAGCAATACATACCTTCTAGGCGTTTTGTCAAACACCTTGCGGGCGCCGAGCGGCAGCGAGCGCGCGGGCGCTGTTCGTCGGAGGACCAGCACGCGCGCGGGGCGGTGGGACTAGAGGGGGGCCGGAGAAAGCGCGCGCGGGGTGGGGATAGGCCGGGGAAGCGCCGGAACGGTCGCCGGGTGGCGCTGTCGGCGGCGGCGGCGCGGCTGGAGGGGGGTGGGAGGTGCGAGCGAGCGCGCGGGAGCGGGCGCAGCAAATAAGCGGCGCGCGATTGCATTTCGGCCCGCGCGCTGGACTACGTATGCCGCGTGCGCTGTCTTCGCGCACCCGCTGGAGCAACTATTCTGGTTGCGCGCGCGCTAAAACGGGGGATTTTGCGGCGCGGCGCTAGTTTGGCGCGCCTGTTGGAGATGCTCTTTACAGCCTGTGACACATGGAAAATAAGCTGGTCGGATATTCAACAAAGGTAACAACAATTGCAACCCCTAATTTAAGTGGCTCAAAATTGAATCGGCAGCCCAACACATAAATTAGAGTGGCATCGATATGAAACGCGGGCAGGCAGTGCCTTGCAGCTGCAGTTTCAGGATGAAGTAACACGTATAAGCACACACAAAAAAAGACACAAAGAAATACCCTGGACGGGGCAGGAGTCACGGGACGCGCTGCTGGAATTTTATTTGCGATTGCTCGGCGATTTCAGGTCTGCTTTTCTCCGCCTCTTATCTTAGACTTGTTGCTGATCCCTCCCTAGACTTGAGTGGACGCGCCGTATTTAACTGCCACGGCCACGGGCCACGGCAACGAACTCTGCATCCGGATTCCGGACCCGAACCGAGTACAGCTTCAGGCGAGAAAGAAAGACGGATTACAGCCAGTGCTCGAGTCTACAGAATCCACCCCAGAGTTCCATACATGGAGAGGAACGCGAGAGTCCGCACATCCGAATCACCGGAATCCGACTCTGAACCCACCTTAAATTGGTCTCAGCGGACAGCTAGCTAGGGCTTTGATTCCAGAACACACGCCGTATCTAGAGAAGAAGATGAGCCGAAGGCTGAGGCCGGCCGGCCGGCCGTCCTCCAACGGCTGCGCGCCGGAACG
>NW_021265380.1:0-741 GCF_002162155.2 Triticum dicoccoides
GGGGGCGGCGGGCGACGGCGGGCGGCGTCGAGGGCGAGGGCGACGGCGGGCGGCGTCGAGGGCGAGGGCGACGGCGGCAGGCCTTCGGCGCGGCAGAGAAGACGAGAAATGCCCGCGACGGGTCGGGCCCTTGTATTTATAGCCCCCCCCTTTAGTCGCGGTTGGGGAGGCGACCCGCGACTAAAGGGCAACCTTTAGTCGCGGTTGGGGAGGCGACCCGCGACTAAAGGGTAACCTTTAGTCGCGGTTGGGGAGGCGACCCGCGACTAAAGGGGTTTTTGGTGGGTTTTTCGTTCCCGCGCGCAACGACCTTTAGTCGCGGTTGGGCAGGCCAACCGCGACTAAAGGTATTTTCCAAATACTTTTTCTTTTTCAAAATCTTAAAAATACAAATAATATATCAAAAAATAGAACTAATTCAATTCAATATGTTAAAAATACAAATAATATATCAAAAAATTAAGAAATATAAAACTAATTCAATTCAAAATGTTAAAAATACAAATAATATATCAAAAAATTCAGAAAAATAAAACTAATTCAATTCAAAATCTTAAAATACAAATAATATATCAAAAAATTAAGAAAAATAAAAGTAATTCAATTCAATATGTTAAAAATACAAATAATATATCAAAAAATTCAGAAAAATAGAACTAATTCAATTCAATATGTTAAAAATACAAATAATATATCAAAAAATTAAGAAAAATAAAACTAATTCAATTCAAAATGTTAAAA
>NW_021265380.1:751-1697 GCF_002162155.2 Triticum dicoccoides
AATGTTAAAAATACAAATATTATATCAAAAAATTCATAAAAATAAAACTAATTCAATTCAAAATCTTAAAAATACAAATAATATATCAAAAAATTAAGAAAAATAAAACTAATTCAATTCAATATGTTAAAAATACAAATAATATATCAAAAAATTCAGAAAAATAGAACTAATTCAATTCAATATGTTAAAAATACAAATAATATATCAAAAAATTAAGAAAAATAAAACTAATTCAATTCAAAATGTTAAAAATACAAATAATATATCAAAAAATTCAGAAAAATAAAACTAATGCAATTCAAAATAATATAATTCACATGATCCATTCAACAAAGTTTGGTACAATAAATTATTACACATCATTTCTTCCCTTGTGTCCCTGCTTGCTTACGATTGTGCCGTATCCATGGAGCATCCTCATCATTTAACTTAATGCTTGGGTCGGTGTTCACTTTGAAGGGCGGAATTTCAGCAAACATATTATAATCTTCTGACATGTCTGTCTTGTCCTCCACTCCCACGATGTTTCTTTTCCCTGAAAGAACAATGTGGCGCTTTGGATCATCGCATGATGTACTGATCGTTTTCTTATCTTTTTGTTTCCTCGGTTTGCTACTCATGTCCTTCACATAGAAAACCTGAGCGACATCTTTCGCTAGGACGAATGGTTCGTCAAGGTAACCAAGATTGTTGAAATCCACCATTGTCATTCCGTATTGCTGGTCCACCTTTACCCCACCTCCTGTTAGCTTGAACCATTTGCACCGGAACAAAGGGACCTTAAAGGAGGGTCCATAGTCAAGTTCCCATATCTCCTCTATGTAACCATAATATGTGACCTTTTGCCCATTCTCGGTTGCTGCATCAAAGCGGACACCACTGTTTTGGTTGGTGCTCTTTTTATCTTGGGCGATCGTGTAAAATGTATTCCCATTTATCTCGT
>NW_021265381.1:0-1525 GCF_002162155.2 Triticum dicoccoides
AAGGGGGAAGGCACCTCCGAGGTGCCTTGGGGAGGATGGACTCCTCCCCCCCTCTTAGCCGCACCCCTTCCTTGGAGGAAGGGGCAAGGCTGCGCCTCCCCCCTCTCCCCTGCCCCTATATATAGTGGAGGGGAGGGAGGGCATCCATACCTGAGCCCTTGGCGCCTCCCTCCCTCCCGTGACACCTCCTCCTCTCCCGTAGGTGCTTGGCGAAGCCCTGCAGGATTGCCACG
This sequence comes from Triticum dicoccoides, assembly GCF_002162155.2. Classification (NCBI taxonomy): domain Eukaryota; kingdom Viridiplantae; phylum Streptophyta; class Magnoliopsida; order Poales; family Poaceae; genus Triticum; species Triticum dicoccoides. Next base: position 234 of record NW_021265381.1, read on the forward strand.
CTCCTCCATCACCACCACGCCGTTGTGCTGCTGCTGGATGGAGTCTTACTCAACCTCTCCCTCTCTCCTTGCTGGATCAAGGCGTGGGAGACATCGTCGAGCTGTACGTGTGTTGAACGCGGAGGTGCCGTCCGTTCGGCACTAGGATCATCGGTGATCTGAATCACGACGAGTACGACTCCATGAACCCCGTTCACTTGGACGCTTCCGCTTAGCGATCTACAAGGGTATGTAGATGCACTCTCCTTCCCCTCGTTGCTAGTCTCTCCATAGATAGATCTTGGTGACACGTAGGAAAATTTTGAATTTCTGCTACGTTCCCCAACAGTGGCATCATGAGCTAGGTCTATTGCGTAGATTCTTTGCACGAGTAGAACACAAAGTAGTTGTGGGCGTCGATATTGTTCAATATGCTTGCCGTTACTAGTCTTATCTTGATTCGGCGGCATCGTGGGATGAAGCGGCCCGGACCAACCTTACACGTACGCTTACGTGAGACCGGTTCCACCGACAAACATGCACTAGTTGCATAAGGTGGCTGGCGGGTGTCTGTCTCTCCCACTTTAATTGGATCGGATTCGATGAAAAGGGTCCTTATGAAGGGTAAATAGCAATTGGCATATCACGTTGTGGTTCATGCGTAGGTAAGAAACGTTCTTGCTAGAAACCCATAGCAGCCACGTAAAACATGCAAACAACAATTAGAGGACGTCTAACTTGTTTTTGCAGGGTATGCTATGTGATGTGATATGGCCAAAAAGGATGTGATGAATGATATATGTGATGTATGAGATTGATCATGTTCTTGTAATAGGAATCACGACTTGCACGTCGATGAGTATGACAACCGGCAGGAGCCATAGGAGTTGCCTTTATTTATTTGTGACCTGCGTGTCAACTTAAACGTCATGTAATTACTTTACTTTATTGCTAACCGTTAGCCAAGGTAGTAGAAGTAATAGTTGGCGAGGCAACTTCATGAAGACACGATGATGGAGATCATGATGATGGAGATCATGGTGTCATGCCGGTGACGATGATGATCATGGAGCCCCGAAGATGGAGATCAAAAGGAGCAAAGTGATGATGGCCATATCATGTCACTATTTGATTGCATGTGATGTTTATCATGTTTATACATCTTATTTGCTTAGAACGACGGTAGTAAATAAGATGATCCCTTACAACAATTTCAAGAAGTGTTCTCCCCTAACTGTGCACCGTTGCGACAGTTCGTGTTTCGAAGCACCACGTGATGATCGGGTGTTAGATTCTAACGTTCACATACAACG
>NW_021265382.1:0-1306 GCF_002162155.2 Triticum dicoccoides
GTCACAACTATATAATTGCATGTGATGTTTATTATGTTTATGCATCTTGTTTACTTAGGACGACGGTAGTAAATAAGATGATCCCTTACAAAAATTTCAAGAAGTGTTCTCCCCTAACTGTGCACCGTTGCTACAGTTCGTCGCTTCTAAGCACCACGTGATGATCGGGTGTGATGGATTCTTACGTTCACATACAACGGGTGTAAGACAGTTTTACACAGCGAAAACACTTAGGGTTAACTTGACGAGCCTAGCATGTGCAGACATGGCCTCGGAACACGGAGACCGAAAGGTCGAACACGAGTCGTATGGAAGATACGATCAACATGAGAATGTTCACCGACGATGACTAGTCCGTCTCACGTGATGATCGGACACGGCCTAGTCCACTCGGATCGTGTAACACTTAGATGACTAAAGGGATGTCTAATCTGAGTGGGAGTTCATAATTTGATTAGAACTTAATTATCATGAACTTAGTCTAAAACCTTTGCAAATATGTCTTGTAGATCAAATGGCCAACGCTCATGTCAACATGAACTTCAACGCGTTCCTAGAGAAAACCAAGCTGAAAGATGATGGCAGCAACTATACAGACTGGGTCCGGAACCTGAGGATCATCCTCATAGCTGCGAGGAAACAATATGTCCTAGAAGGACCGCTAGGTGACGCTCCCGTCCCAGAGAACCAAGACATTATGAATGCTTGGCAAACTCGCGCTGATGATTACTCCCTCGTTCAGTGTGGCATGCTTTACAGCTTAGAACCGGGGCTCCAAAAGCGTTTTGAGCATCACGGAGCATATGAGATGTTCGAAGAGCTGAAACTAGTTTTCCAAGCTCATGCCCGGGTCGAGAGATATGATGTCTCCGACAAGTTCTAAAGTTGTAAGATGGAGGAAAACAGTTCTGTCAGTGAGCACATCCTGAAGATGTCTGGGTTGCACAACCGTATGACCCAGCTGAACATTAACCTCCCAGATGAGGCGGTCATTGACAGAATCCTCCAGTCGCTCCCACCAAGCTACAAGAGCTTTGTGATGAACTACAACATGCAGGGGATGGAAAAGACCATTCCTGAAGTGTTCTCGATGCTGAAGTCAGCAGAGGCTGAAATCAAGAAAGAACATCAAGTGTTGATGGTCAATAAGACCACTAAGTTCAAGAAGGGCAAGGGTAAGAAGAACTTCAAGAAGGACGGCAAGGAGGTTGCCGCGCCTGGTAAGCCAGTTACCAGGAAGAAGTCAAAGAATGGACCTAAGCCTGAGACTGAGTGCTTTTATTGCAAGGGGAAGGGTCACTGGAAG
>NW_021265383.1:0-669 GCF_002162155.2 Triticum dicoccoides
GCCGGCGGCTCGTCGCCGGTGGCAACAGGCGCGGCGGAGGGCTCGGGCTCACTCCTCCGGCGTCCAAATGGACGGAGGAGAGCGGCTACGGAGAGCTGGAGCTCACCCGCGCCCGTTTCAGCAAGCAGCAGCAGCTAGGGCGGCCGGAGACGACGGCCCCGAGCTCGGCAGCGGCGGCCGGAGCTCGGGCGTGCTCGGGTTCGACGTTACACGGCACGGCGAGGTCAGCTGAGGGCCTCTACGGACTCCTGAGATCACGGTGAGCACGACAGTGGCCTCGGATACGAGCTGGGGTGGCTGTGGCCACGGCCACGCCATGGCCGGCGGCGAGAGATTCTCGGGCAAAGTGGTGGGGCTAGCTAGAGAGGGAGGTGGGGCACGGGAAGAGGGGGAATCAGCATAGGAGCTCACAGTGGGTGCAGTGGTGGCCTCGGCGAGCTCGGGGAGGCACCGGAGCCGGCGAATTTGACGAAGATGGCCGGCGGGTCCGAGGTAGAAGACGACGGCGATGGCGGCGATGCGGCACGTCCGGGGCCTCGTGGCTCGTTGAGGAGGTAGAGGGAGGACCCGCGGAGCCTCCTGGGGCGTCGGTGAGCCGTGGGGTGGCCGGTAGCCACGGTGACTCTCGTCGGTGGCGGCGGCTCCGTTCGGGGAGGGGAACAGAGGAGG
>NW_021265384.1:0-1189 GCF_002162155.2 Triticum dicoccoides
CTAGCACAAGATCATGTAGTTCGTATGCTAAAGCTTTTCTAATGTCAAGTATCATTTCCTTAGACCATGAGATTGTGCAACTCCCGGATACCGTAGGAGTGCTTTGGGTGTGCCAAACGTCACAACGTAACTGGGTGGCTATAAAGGTACACTACGGGTATCTCTGAAAGTGTCTGTTGGGTTGGCACGAATCGAGATTGGGATTTTGTCACTCCGTGTAAACGGAGAGGTATCTCTGGGCCCACTCGGTAGGACATCATCATAATGTGCACAATGTGACCAAGGGGTTGATCATGGGATGATGTGTTACGGAACGAGTAAAGAGACTTGCCGGTAACGAGATTGAACAAGGTATCGGTATACCGACGATCGAATCTCGGGCAAGTACCATACCGCTAGACAAAGGGAATTGTATACGGGATTGATTGAGTCCTTGACATCATGGTTCATCCGATGAGATCATCGTGGAACATGTGGGAGCCAACATGGGTATCCAGATCCCGCTGTTGGTTATTGACCGGAGAACATCTCGGTCATGACTACATGTCTCCCGAACCCGTAGGGTCTACACACTTAAGGATCGATGACGCTAGGGTTATAAAGAAAGTTTGTATGTGGTTACCGAATGTTGTTCGGAATCCCGGATGAGATCCCGGACGTCACGAGGAGTTCCGGAATGGTCCGGAGGTAAAGATTTATATATAGGAAGTCCTGTTTCGGCCATCGGGACAAGTTTCGGGGTCATCGGTATTGTACCGGGACCACCGGAAGGGTCCCGGGGGCCCACCGGAAGGGTCCCGGGGGCCCACCGGAAGGGTCCCGGGGGCCCACCGGGTGGGGCCACCTGCCCCGGGGGGCCACATGGGCTGTAGGGGGTGCGCCTTGGCCTACATGGGCCAAGGGCACCAGCCCCTAGAGGCCCATGCGCCAAGATATAGGAAAAAGGGGAGAGTCCTAAAGGGGGAAGGCACCTCCGAGGTGCCTTGGGGAGGATGGACTCCTCCCCCCCTCTTAGCCGCACCCCTTCCTTGGAGGAAGGGGCAAGGCTGCGCCTCCCCCCTCTCCCCTGCCCCTATATATAGTGGAGGGGAGGGAGGGCATCCATACCTGAGCCCTTGGCGCCTCCCTCCCTCCCGTGACACCTCCTCCTCTCCCGTAGGTGCTTGGCGAAGCCCTGCAGGATTGCCAC
>NW_021265385.1:0-1045 GCF_002162155.2 Triticum dicoccoides
AGTATTAAAATGAAATGAAACTACTATCTAGTATTTCTTTCGTCTGCAAATAACTGTCGCTCAAGACGGATGTATCTAAATGTATTTAGTTATGGATACATCAGTTTGAGTGACAGTTAATATGTGACATGTCTATCAATCCACATATCTACTAAAAACACAATATGAATAAACAAAAAAATAGGCTCAAAATTCTAACAAAAATCAGGAACATTCAGGCATTGATGTTGTATATGAACAAATCACCATCACAGATATTGATGGTACACATTTGGCATCTAAATTTTAAGATAATCACCCATTTATACCATCATATACACTAGAAGGGTTAGGCGCGCTTTGCTGCATCGTTGTGGTTATTGGGTTTTCATATTTTTCTTACCCCTTAATTTCAAAATATAGCGTGTATTAGTTTTTTGAAAAGTCAAACCATTTAGTGACCACATTTATAGAGAAAAATATCTATATCCACACAAAAGATCGGTATCTTATTAGAATCATCTTGAAAGGAATTTTCATATTTTTATTTAATTAGTGTTGTGGATGTCGAAATTTTGCCCTCTAAACTTTGTCAAAGTTAAAGAAATTTTTCTTTTTTAAAAAAAATAGACCTTATATTTTGGAACTGAGAGAATATTTGGTTTGGCGAGTGGGGGAGATGGAGTGTGTTTTTATACATAATGCAGGGTATTTTGGTGGGACTTTTGCGTTTGATTCTATCTTATCTGCAAATCAACCCATATTTATGTGGGGAAATTTTTTGCGTCGACGCTTGCATGTACTATATTGATGCCACAATATCGCATGCTGATGCTTCTTTTTTTTAGATGATGAGAGGGTGCCCGGGATTGATACATTTTTATAGGCCGGTTGCTTCCGATTAATTTAAAAAATTATTGACCAGGTCAAAATGTGAACCAATTCTAAAATTGAATACCTCAATCGAATGGCAGAGCTCCAAGTTAGCGAGCATAGTAAATTAAAGAAATTGAATGAGAGAAATCCTTGAGAAGTTGTTGACCCAAGCAAAATCGGGTGATCCAAT